>NW_026973676.1:1307500-1312500 GCF_035594125.1 Scylla paramamosain | reverse complement strand
CCTCAGCCTATTCCAGACCATTCCAGTCTTTACAGCAACTTTCACCCAGCTTTCACTTAACAACACACACAACTCAGTCAGTCAGTCAGTCAGTCAGTCAGTCAGTCAGTCAACCAGCCAGTCAGTCAGTCAGTCAGTCAGTCAGTCAGTCAACCAGCCAGCCAGCCAGTCAGTCAGTCAGTCAGTCAGTCAGTCAGTCAGTGAATCAGCCAGTCAGTCAGTCAGAATGCAGATCTAGTCCATTCAAGGAGGCTGTTCGGACTGTGAAAAGTTTGCATTTCAGTTTCTTCCACTAGCCAGCAGGACACACATGTATAAGAATTAGATAGGTATGTAGTATTAGCATTACTTAAAGAAATATAGTTATGTTTACCACAGTGAGAGAGAGAGAGAGAGAGAGAGAGAGAGAGAGAGAGAGAGAGGCTTGCTATCTGAAACACTTAGCTCTCTCACCGTAAGTATTTTCCGAGGCTGCAGAGATGATTAGCCAGGTTCTCAAGAGTGTTTCTCCTGTTAATAATGGGGAAATCTTGTTAATCTGCCACTGCAATCATGAAAAACACCCTTAAAAACCCATCTCACTTCAACTATAGAGCCTTTTGAAAGTAGTGGAGGTGTGGTGCAGAGTTGCTTCAGAATATGGTCCACTGAGAGAGAGAGAGAGAGAGAGAGAGAGAGAGAGAGAGAGAGAGAGAGAGAATGTGCATGTATATCAGGAACAGTAGCAAGTGTGATGATCTAGTATGGTTTACTGAGGCTTATAATCTTAAATGCTTCTCAAGGGTGTTTTTCCAATAAAGACAGAGTCATTGTCAAATTATCTGTGGAATCATTGTGACACCCTTGACAACTCTGTTAACCTCCCTACCACCTTGTTAACTGTCTTTTTTACTGTTATTGTCATCATTTCTATTAATATTGATAAAAACATAAGAAAGCAAGGGTTGGTGGCCCCTGTACCAGACGTGCCTGCTTACTTCCACCTGTTATCCTCATCCATAAATCTGTCTGATCCCCTTCTAAAGCTCTTTAATGACTCAGAAGCCATCAGGAAGCCATCAGGCCTACACATGGCCGTCCTTTGTACAAAATAATACCTACCTATTTTCACCTGTCATGCCTATCCAAAGATTTATTCAGCACTAACAAACTGATTACTGAGTCTGTTCCAGTCATCCATCACTCTCCTTTTTAAATTTAACTGCAATGCTTGAACCCATTATTTCTTGTCCTGTCCTGATTACTATTATAACCGTGGGGAAACATTTCACCTCAAAAAATAGTCAGGATAAGGAAGTGAAGCATTTAAGTGAAGCCTTTGTGTGTCTGTAATAATGTGTCTTTATCTCTGTGTGTGCATTTTGTGACACCAAGTCCTATATTTGGTCCTTAACGTTACTATTATCACTAGTTAGCCTTGAAACTAGAAGGACAAGAAGGGAAGAGACGCAACATTTCTCCGTTGTTGACAAAATCGTCACAGAACAGCTTCCTCTTGCCCTCCGAACACACTTGCTTCTCCTCCTCAGTGGTGGTGCGGGGGAACAGAAGCCCTGCGGAGGAAGAACACTTGTAATGTCTGTTTATAATCAATAGGTGGACTGAGTTAGGTTAGTTAATATTTGATGTTAGTATCTGAGAATTTTTTTACCTTTTCTTCTTCTCTTTGTGTGTTTATTCCCCGTGTCTCTCCGACCTGTCTCTTGATATTTCTCTCATACCCTCTTTCCTTACCTCTCCTCGTCCCCCCTCTCTCTCTCTCTCTCTCTCTCTCTCTCTCTCTCTCTCTCTCTCTCTCTCTCTCTCTCTCTCTCTCTCTCTCTCTCTCTCTCTCTCTCCCCCTGTCATTTATTCCAGCACTGTCTTCTGTGAGCTGTGTGTCTGTGCGTCTCTTAAGATTTCCTTCAAAGAGGTTAGACAACAGCAGGAATGTCTCTGTCTATTTTCCTCTCCCTGCCTTCCTCCCTTATTTTCCTTCTCTCATCCCTCCCTCTGTGTTTTCTATTTATTTTCTGTGTCTCAAAGATTTCCTTCAAAGGGATGGTGATGCTAAGAAACTTTATCTGTTTCTCCTCAGTTGTGTCGCATGAAATTGTCAATAGATATATGCCAGTCAATCAAGAAACACCACTGCCAGAGAGAGAGAGAGAGAGAGAGAGAGAGAGAGAGAGAGAGAGAACTAAATATCACTACTGTATTCTTATTCCTTCTCATATGCATTTTATAACTGTTGATGCACTCCTCCTCCTCCTCCTCCTCCTCCTCCTTCTCCTTCTCCTTCTCCTCCTCCTCCTCCTCCTCCTCCTCCTCCTCCTCCTCCTCCTCCTCCTCCTCCTCCTCCTCCTCCTCCTCCTCCTCCCAATCTATTTCCTATTGTAATATTCTTATCTTCTCCTCCTCCTCCTCCTTGCATTTTTCTTTCTTATCCAAACAAGCATTCTAACTTGTGTTCTCTTCCAGCAAACCAGAGCCAAACTCAACTTAACCTAACATAACCCAAACCTGACTTGACCTGACCTGACCTCCACTCTACTGACCTAACCCATACATTCTAGCCTCTCTTCTCTGTATACCTCTCACCTAACTCCTCTGACTATAAGAAATTCTTTGACTACTTAACTTCCAAAGTGGAGCACATTCTGACCCTCTTCCCTTTTGCAGAGATCTCCATTCTTGGAGACTTCAATGTTCACCACCAGCTTTAGCTTTCCTCTCCCTTCACTGACCATCCTGGTGAACTAGCCTACAACTTTGCTGTCCTCCATGACCTAGAGCAATTGGTGCAACACCCTACTCGTATTCCTGACCGTCTTGGAGATACACCCAACATTCTTGACCTTTTCCTGACCTCTAATCCTTCTGCTTATGCTGTCACCCTTTCTTCTCTGTTGGGCTCCTCAGACCACAATGTCAATCTTGTCCTATCGCTCCAATCCCTCCTCAGGATCCCCCTAAGTGAAGGTGCCTCTGGCATTTTGCCTCTGCTAGTTGGGGGGACCTGAGGAGGTACGAGTATTTTTTGCTGATTTTCCTTGGAATGACTACTGCTTCCGTGTCAGAGAGCCGTCTTTGTGTGCTGAGCGCATAACAGAGGTGATAGTGTCTGGCATGGAGGCGTACATTCCTCACTCTTTTTCTCGTCCTAAACCTTCTAAACCTTGGTTTAACACAGCTTGTTCTCATGCTATACATGATAGAGAGGTGGCCCACAAAAGGTACTTAAGCCTTCCATCACCAGAATCTCATGCACTTTATATTTCTGCCCAGAACCATGCCAAGTCTGTTCTCCAACTAGCCAAAAACTCCTTCATTAACAGAAAATGTCAAAACCTTTCAAGATCTAACTCCCCTCATGACTTCTGGCATCTAGCCAAAAATATCTCCAATAACTTTGCTTCTTCTTCTTTCCCTCCTCTACTTCAACCAGATGGCACCACTGCTATCACATCTATCTCTAAAGCTGAACTCTTTGCTCAAACCTTTGCTAAAAACTCTACCTTGGAGGATTCAGGGTTTGTTCCTCCCTCTCCTCCACCCTCTGACTACTTCATGCCACCTATTAAAATTCTTCACAGTGATGTTTTCCATGCCCTCACTGGCCTAACCCTTGGAAGGCTTATGGACCTGATGGGGTCCCTCCTATTGTTCTCCGAAACTGTGCCTCCGTGCTTGCATCTTGCCTAGTCAAACTCTTTCAGCTCTGTCTGTCAACATCTGCCTTTCCTTCTTGCTGGAAATTTGCCTACATTCAGCCTGTTCCTAAAAAGGGTGACCGTTCTAATCCCTCAAACTACCATCTTATTACTTTAATCTCCTGCCTATCAAAAGTTTTTGAATCTATCCTTAACAGGAAGATTCTTAAACATCTATCACTTCACAATCTTCTATCTGAACGCCAGTATGGGTTCCATCAAGGCCGCTCTACTGGTGATCTTCTGGCTTTCCTTACTGAGTCTTGGTCATCCTCTTTTAGAGATTTGGGTGAAACTTTTGCTGTTACCTTGGACATATCAAAAGCTTTTGATAGAGTCTGGCACAAAGCTTTCATTTCCAAACTACCCTCCTACGGTTTCTATCCTTCTCTCTGTAACTTCATCTCAAGTTTCCTTTCTGAACATTTTATTCTCTCTTGTCATTATTCATCAATGACCTTCTACACCAAACTTCTTGTCCTATCCACTCCTACGCTGATGATACCATCCTGCACTTTTCCACGTCTTTTCATAGACGTCCAACCCTTCAGGAGGTAAACATATCACGCAGGGAAGCCACAGAGTAATGAAAAAAAAATATGTAACTTTCTTAGTATTTGTGGTAGAATTATAAATCGAGTTTCATTTTAGGTGTACATTTTCCAACATTTCTTATCATGAAATCAGAAATGTCCTACATCTGATAAATTTATAGGTACCATCTTCAGTCACAGACACTTTCCCAGCAAGAAAGGCATCATGCGACCGTTCCCCGTGAGAAAAACCGTTAGCTCTCTCTCTCTCTCTCTCTCTCTCTCTCTCTCTCTCTCTCTCTCTCTCTCTCTCTCTCTGTCCTTATAATCTTATTCTTTTTTTCCAAACCTAATAAAATAATAACATAATAGTGTAGTAATAGTAGTAGTAGTAGTAGTAGTAGTAGTAATAGTAGTAGTAGCAGTAGTAGTAGTGGTAGTAGCAATATTATTATTATTATTATTATTAGTAGTAGTAGTAGTAGCAGTAGTAGTGGTATTAGTTAATCAGTCAGTCAGTCACTCGGTCAGTCAGTCAGTCAGTCAGTAAGTCATTCGGTCAGTCAGTCAGTCAGTCACAGTCAGTCAGTCACTTTCAGTCAGTCAGTCAGTCACAGTCAGTCAGTCAGTCACACAGTCAGTCAGTCAGTCAGTCAGTCATTCAGTCAGTCACACAGGTCAGTCAGTCACACAGTCACTCGGTCAGTCAGTCAGTCAGTCAGTCAGTCACATTCTCTCTCTCTCTCTCTCTCTCTCTCTCTCTCTCTCTCTCTCT
>NW_026973676.1:1272500-1302500 GCF_035594125.1 Scylla paramamosain | reverse complement strand
GGTGGGCTTGCAGTCACACATAATATGTAGAGAAAATGATCCTTGTGTTTATTGCATGTGGGTGTGTGTGGGTGAGTTAGACCTAACCTAACTAGGCCTATCTCTGCTTATCTCTCAATGTCTATCTATTTACCTGATCTAACCTCTCTCTGATCTCTCTCTCTCTCTCAGAATGTGGATGAGAGGACAGAAGAGCCAGTGTTCCAAGTACCACCACCATCACCACTGCCACCACCACCACCACCATCAGGAGCACAGATTCACTGAAGTCTCTACCAAGATTTCTTTGAGTTTTTTGATAAATTTAACTTCCAAGAGAGAGAGAGAGAGAGAGAGAGAGAGAGAGAGAGAGAGAGAGAGAGAGAGAGAGAGATGATTGTTACTGGTAGTGTGTGAAGCCTGCCCACTGTGCTTGTATATACAGGTGTGTGTGTGTGTGTGTGTGTGCTTGTTTGTTTGTTTGTTTGTTTGTTTCGTATCCTTCACACTGCCTGCCCTATCTAGCTTGCCACACTCCACGAAGCCATTGACAGCCTTCTTCTTCCTTTCATTTGTCTCTCCACAATCCTACAAGCAGCACCACCATCCACATCCTGTCCTCTCCACTCTCCCTAACTCCAAATCACTTGCATCACATCTCCGCCTAGTACTTCTGACACTGCAGTATCATGTGCTCCACCACCTCATCCTCCCCATGGCTCACGTTGCTGCAAGACTCACACCTGTAACTCCTTGCATTCACATCCATACACTGTCCTTGCTTAGAAGAGATCACCAGACAGGCTTCCCTCATACCACCTTTCATACATTGAGGGTTCTTGTGTTCCATCCTGTTCTTCTATTCATTCAGTTTATCACTCCTCTGATCTATCTCACTTTTCCACCTTGTACCTCAATGTAATCTATCCCTTGTTCTGTCATGGTGAACCTGTCTCCCCTCCAAAGGTCACAGTATGTTTGCTGTCTTCCATTGAATTGTGTCTCTTTCATTTAAACTTTTCACTGTGATGGGCAACATTTCACTCCACTACAAGAAATGAATGGCTTCTTTATAATCATCTTCAGGAATGGAGATAGGCAGATTTTGCAGTTTCTGGCTAGTGCAATGTTTGAAAGTGGCTGCAGAACAAGGAAACGTCCCACAGTGGTTAGTATTTAAATAAGGTATGCCTAATAGCAGTGATCTGTTATTTTATTTATTTATTTATTTATTTTCATTTTTTTATTTATTTATTTATTTTTTTATTTATTTATTTTTTCAGTGCAAGAAGGGCCACATGATGCCAAGTCAGCCAGGTCCTCACACCTTCACCTGTTCACCCCTTCTCTGATTTTCATCCTGCTCTTCATATATTTCAAGAATAGATTTGGTCCCTCTCTACATTTGCCCTTAACATTCTGCTCATAACTTGCCCTGTCTTCTTCAGTAACCCCCACACACTCACCTCTCCCCAGCTGCTTGTGCGTGCGTGTGTGTGTGTGTTTGAGCATGTTCTATTCCTGTATTTTTATTTATTTATTTATTTATTTATTTATTTATTTATATTTATTTTTTTGAAAGGCCACAGATTAATTAGGCCCTCAAGGGTGTTTTTTTTTCCTGTTTCTCTTTGTTAAACTATCACTGGAATCATGAAATCTCATTAACTTCCAGTGTAACCTGTTAAACACACAGAGTGAGAGAGAGAGAGAGAGAGATTTAATCCTCTCACTGCTTCAACCATCACCATTCAATTAGTCATAAGATTTTCAAACTGGTCGCATTGTTAAAAATTGTAATTTGTAAAAATAGATTAATAAAATTATCTGCCTCAAAAGTGTTTAGATTTTAACCCTGACTGGTACACTGTGTGTGTGTGTGTGTGTGTGTGTGTGTGTTTGTTTGTATGTTAATCACCTACTGTAGCCGCACCGGCTGGGCATCAATTGGCTCTCAGGTGATCTGTTTTACTGATCACACCCATCATCGTAGGGTCGAGGAAAGGCAGTTCTCTCTCTGACGTTTATTGATGAGGTAGGCATGACCGTAAGAACTGCGAACAAGTTCTCGGTCTCAATTTCTTACAAAATAACATTATACACTGATATTAAACACTTTCAACATATTACAATATTCATTAACAATACATGCAATTGACTTAGCACTATGACAATCAGTTTTTACTACAAAATTAAAGTATTTACCTCGGTCACCATCCTGCCCGTCTTTGTCTGAGCGCGACTTGGCCGTGAGTGATGCCCGAAGGCGACTAGCAGGTTAACCCCACACTACCAACAAGTGAGCATCGGCTTCGGTGCTTAATATAGCATTAAATACTGATACTCACACATATTACACGTTTTCATGCAAATAGAAAACTATTGAACATTTCACTTATATATGCCGAGGAATAATCACATGAGGTACATACGCTTTACACACAGTAACATGGCTCCCCTAAATTGTGTAACAATTTACCTTAAATTAAGATTAGTATGTACCTTAAAACTAGGATTAGCACATAATATGTTTTGTTACATTGGCTCCTTGGCGGGGATGCTCCGGTCTATTATTATGCATTACCTTCTAACAGCAATACTAGACTATGTATTGGCCTCTCTATGATGGTCCTGTTTGCCTTTATGTGTCTTCCCTGGTTGTCGAGATTACAGTCTGAAACCAGGACCTTAACCTTTCTTACTAGGCCATCATGATCAGGAGATACTTCTGTTACTCTTCCCAGTTTCCACTGGTTCCTTGCTAAATTCTGATCTTTGATGATAACTATGTCATTTACACTGAGATTCCTCTTTGGTGTTGTCCACTTATTTCTAAGCTGTAGGAATTGCACATACTCCTTTTTCCACCTGGACCAGAACTGGTTGGCCAGGTATTGTGCTCTGCGCCATCTCTTTATGCAGTACAGGTCCTTCTTAATGAAAATGCTTGGAGGAGGCAGTACTACCTTTGTTTTCATAGTTAACAAATTACTGGGTGTCAACGGTGTAAGACTTGCTGGGGAGTTAAGATGGTCCACAGTTAGGGGACGACCATTAACTATATTTTCTGCTTCAACTAGGAAGGTTCTCAGATCTTGGTCATCTAACTGAGTACCATGCTGATCAAGCAACACAGAGTACATTTCTCACTGTGCGTATCTGCCTCTCCCAAACACCTCCCATGTGACTGGAATTGGGTACATTCATGTTAAAAACAATCCAGTCACACTGATCTTTCACGAGTTCTTGTCTGATTTTATTGTTATTTAATTCTTTTAAGCATTTCTCATACTCTGATTTGGCTCCTACAAAGTTAGTTCCTTGGTCACATCTCAACTGTCTTACGGGCCCTCTTCGTCCTACAAAGCGACGGTATGCACTTAGGAAGGAACTTGTATCCATGCTGTTGGCTGTCTCTATGTGCACAGCTCTACATGCCATGCAAGTAAAGAGCACTCCATATCTTTTAAGCTCTTTACGCCCCTCTTTGACATAGAAAGGGCCAAAGAAATCTACTGCTGAGTATGTAAAAGGAGGTGATGGTTCTAGTCTGTCAATAGGCAGGTCTGCCATCTTCTGTCCCTGTGTTGTACTTCTAACTTTACGACAGATAATGCACTTTGAAATGTGCCTTGATACTAGGGATGATCCTCCTACTATCCAGTATCCACATGACTTGATTTCATTTAAAGTTATGCCCCTGCCTTGATGATTTGTCCTTTTGTGATGGTGGCATATTATCAGCTGGGTTATGTGAGATGTTTTGGGGAGGATGACTGGATGTTTGGATTCATCTGTCAAATTAGAAAGCCTCAATCTTCCTCCTACTCTCATGATACCATTTTTGTCAATGTAGGGATCTAACTTATAGAGGGAACTGGTCTTGTCTATCACTTTTGTTCCCTTGCCATTGTCTCCTTTAATTAAAGAATTATGGTTAGCAGATGATTTCAGTACATTTATTTCCTTTTGGAATGCCTTTGATTGCAGTTGTTTTATAATTACATTTTCAGCTTCTGACACTTCTGCTACATTTACTGGCTTATATGTGTTTCCCTTTACTTTAGTAGTGCCATCACCTTTTCCTCTGAAGCTGTTCAGAAGCTTGAGGCATACAGCAACTGCCCTCTTTGCTTTAAACCAATCTGAAAAATACTCAAGTCTTTCTAGTATATCTGTGGGCTGTTGTGTACCTACAGCATGGCATACAACTTTCTTCACTTCTGGATCATTCTCATTTATGACCTTGTACTGGGAATGGCTATCCATTTTGCTATGTTGCCAAAGGAATTCTGGGCCATTCCACCAGATCTTGCTATTACACAATTCATCTGCTGTCATGCCTCTAGATGCATGATCTGCTGGGTTATACTGTGTCTCTACAAATTTCCACTGATCTGGTGAAGTGTGATCTCTTACTGTTTCTACTCTATTTGCAACATATACATGGAATCTCTTTGCTTCATTTGCAATGTAACCAAGGACTACTTTGCTGTCTGTCCAAAATACTTCTTCCACATTATTATACTCAAGTTCTCCCTTCAAGAGTTTATGGATTCTAACTGACACCACTGCTGCTGCTAGTTCTAGTCTGGGAATTGTTATGGTTTTTAGAGGTGTGACACGTGACTTTGCCATTACTAATGCACAATGAATTTGGCCAGTCTTGCTAATTAATCTAATATATGAGCACTGGCCATATCCCTCTTGACAGGCATCTGAAAAGTGATGGAGTTCAACCTTTTCTACTTCCCCAAAGTCATCAGGTTTGTAGCATCTAGGTACCTTTAACTGATCTAGTTTGTGCAGCTCATCCTTCCATTTTATCCATTTAGGTTTGACATAATCTGGCACCTCTTCATCCCATTCAACTGCATTCTTACATAATTCTTGTAAAATTTGCTTTCCAGTCAGTATGAGAGGTGACACTAGACCTAATGGATCATATATGGAGCTCACTGTTGACAGAATGCCTCTCCTGGTGAGTGGCTTGTCTTTCAGCTTTATTCTAAATTGAAATGTGTCAGATTCTATGCACCACTCAACTCCCAAAGTTCTTTCTATAGGCAGTGTGTCTTCATTCTTACTAAAATCCAAACTTTTAATTCCATCTGCTCTCTCATGAGGAGAAATTGCAGCTAATACATCTTTGTTGTTTGACAAGAACTTATGAAGGTTAAAACCTCCCTTGTAACATAATTCTTTGCTCTGCTGAATAAGAGTGACAGCTTCATCCATTGTAGCTACTGACTTCAAACCATCATCAACATAAAAGTTGTTTCTTACAAACTTGGCTGCATCAGATCCACACCCGTAGTCATCTGCAGCTTTCTTAAGAGCAAAGTTGGCTACACTTGGAGATGAAGTAGCTCCAAACAGGTGAGCTGTCATCCTGTATTCAGCTATCTTATTATTAAGGTCACCACTTTCCCACCAAAGGAATCTTAACATGTCTCTGTGTTCTGGGTTGACTTTCACTTGATGGTACATTGCTTCTATATCACATACAAGTGCAATGCTTTCTTGCCTAAACCTACACAACACTCCAATAAGTTTGTTGGTAAGGTCTGGGCCTTGTAACAGGTGACTGTTTAATGACTGGTTCCTGTAGTTTGCACTACAGTCAAAGACAACTCTCAACTTCTTTGGCTTTCTCGGATGATAGACTCCATGATGTGGAATGTACCAGACCTTACCATCATTCCTAACTAAATCCTTTGTCGGTACAACCTCTGCATAACCTTTTGTAATCATATCATCCATGAACACTTTGTAATCACCTTTGTGTTGATTATCCTTCTCAAGTTTAGCTCTTAACTTCTTGAGTCTCTGCTCTGCTAATAGTTTGTTGTTTGGAAGCTTGACCTTATCATCTTTAAGAGGAAGGGGCAACTCATAATGGCCATCCTTCAGCTGATGTACTCCTTCTTTCATCTTACTCATAAACCTTTTATCTTCATATGATAATGGAGTGTCAGCTGACTTTCTATCACTGAAGTCAAGTTCAAACATATCTCTCACTTGAGAAGGATTAATCATCTCTTTGGTTTTAGTAGGAACCACTAAGAAATTAACCCTCTTTTCTTCATTGATTTCTACTTCTTGTGTCACTGTTCTGTAGACTACCACTGTATCCTCCAATGGACTTGAATGGGGTGAGATTTTACCAATGATCCCCCAACCTAGCTCTGTCCTACGAGCATAGGGATGCTTCTTACTATCACCTGCTATTTGCTCTTCTGCCATAATGGCTTCTGCACAATCAAGACCAATGAGAAGTCCTATGTCAATGTTTGGGTCATATTTCATTAGTTTGTCAGAGATTGCCTTTAAGTGGGGCCAGTCGCAAGCAGTCTCAGGCCTTGGTATCTGACTCCGTCCAGCTGAAATGTTTTCTGTTGAATATGCTGAAGGGACTGATATTTCCACTTCTTCATTATAACCTCTTACTTTAAGTCCATGAATTTTGATAGAATCAGTGATTTGTTTTCCACTTATTGTGTGGATATTGAGTGACACTGATGGTCCACTAACTCCCAATTTATTCAGAGTGCTTTCCTTGATGAATGAAGCATCAGACTGCTCATCCAGCAGGGCATACACTAAAAATTTATTCTCTTCGTTACTAACATGTAACCATACAGGAACTATCATGGTGTGCATGTCATGTGTCACTGATTCTGTAACTTTGACCTTATTGGCTACTACTGTGGGTTTATCATCTTTAGGCTGAGTTGCTTGTGCTGGCACCTTTTGGCTCTCAGTTCTTGTCATGTCATCATTGTGAAGAGCTGTGGGATGGTATCTCTGACATACTTTACAAACTTTCCTTCTTCTACAATCCTTTCCTTTGTGACCCATTTTTAGACACCCTGTACATAACCGTTTTTCTTTAGCAAATTTGTACCTAGTATTAACATCAAGTTTGGCAAATTCCTTGCAATCATCTAAATCATGATCCTTTGTACAGTAGTGACAGAATCGTCCTTTCCTTTCCTGGTCCTTGGGATACTGTTTGTTGGCTTGTACATTTACTTTACTTTGGAATGACCACATTGGTTTTTCCTCAATTGCTTTAGCCATGAAAGTTCTACTCCCTCTATTCTTTGTCATGATGTTTGATTCCCTTGGTTTCCAATTGGTTGCCCATGTTTGAGTTTTGATCCAATCATTTACTTCCCTACTTACTGAATTCCAGGAAAGAAATGGATTGCTTGCTCCTTTTGCTTCTTTCTGGACAAATTCACATAACATTTCAAAGGGTGGGTGGTGCTCTTCATTGCTACTAGAAGTGTTATTACTGTTAGTATCAAGATATATCATCGCTTGCTTTCTCCAGTCATGAACAACATGTTCAGGGAGTTTTGCTAGCACCTTTCTCTGCTCTCTAGGATCATTCAGAAATGACAAATAAGAAGTGTGTTTCATTGCAGCTAAACAGCACTTCAAAAAATCTGAGAAAGCTGTTAATGCTGGACCATTATGCGGAGAGATTGGTAGCCAATTCATTAACTTATTTGTGTAAGCATCAGCTATGATGCTTTTGTTTCCAAATCTATCACTAAGAATTTTCTTTGCTTGCACATAGTCAGCATCAGAGTTAAAGTGCATTAACATTTTAATGGCATTCTTTGCCTCACCAGTTGTATACCTCTCTAAGTAGGCAAGTCTCTCTTTACCAACAGAAGTTTTAGACTCTACATAAGTTTCAAAGTTTTTCAACCAACTTGGAAATTCCATGGGTTCTCCATCAAAAGTGTTAGGCTCTATTGGAGGGAGGCTCCACTTGGGATCAGGTATGTTGATTGCAAAGGTTCCCCCAGGATGGGAAAAGGATTGATGATTCTGTCTCACATTATTCACATTATTAGGCATGTTGACATTATGAGTGTGTCTACGAGAGCTTGGTACAAGACTTTGAGCTGTAGGGTTGAGATTTATTACCTGAGGTTCACTAAATATTTGTCCATCTACTTCATTTGTCATCAATTCATTATCTCTATTGCAAGAAGAAGGTTTCTGTGGGTCATGGAATGTAACATATTTGTGAGGCATGGCATTGTCACTTTGTTGATTTGCAATTGCTTGTGCTTTCATTTCATTTTGTGACTCTATGTATTGTTGAAGATAACTTTGCTTCTCTACACTTTCATCATTACCTGGAAGCATTTTTACTTCTTCTTCAACTAAGCTAAGAGCATTAAGTTCAGCACTAGCAACTGCTAAATCTCTCTCTTTCTTTTTCTTTGAGAACATTGCTTCGTCTCTTGCTAACATAACTTCTGCATCTGCTTTAGTCTTAGCTAACATAACTTCTGCCTCTGCTAAACTATCATGATATTCCATTTCCTTTCTAAGTCTGGCTACCTTTGCTGCTGCTTCTTGCTTTCTTTGTGCTGCTGATGAACGTGATGAAGTAGATGAGACTCTAGAATGTCTAGACCGTTTGCTGGAACAAATTGATCCTCTGTCATTCTTTAACTCCTTTCTTTTACATTCTATACTTTCTAATATTTCATGGTGAACTCGTTGATTGTGTTCCAGCTCTTCATTTAGCTCCTCTGACCTTTCTGGCTCTAGTTCCACCAGCTTTGTGTATTCCACATAATACTGCTGAAATGCCTCTATTACTTCACTTGACATGGGCTCTAATTCAAAGGGGCTAATTACAATTTTTAATCCTTTCTTAATTTTGCTGGTAACACTGCTCCATTTACGCTTACAGGACTCTGCTCTTCCTTTGGTTACACTGACTTGATATTCTCTTCCTTTATCGGTTGGCACTCGCTCCCTGACACTAACTTCTTCAATACAAGTTTGATCCCTGTCCACTTGCTCACCCTCACCTTCCCTAAGGCCATCTACGGCATTAATTTCCTCAGTATCAGACATATCTAACAACTTAATTGTGTCAATACTGAGACACTGAAAGAGCAATTTAAAATTACCACTCTTAATACTAGCTAATTGTGGGTAATTTTCACTTAGGCTACTCAATTCAGTGCACATACATACTATTATACTTTCTTGCCTGTGACCATGGGTTCTACAAAATGGTGGCGAGGCACAGTGGGTAGAAGGGAGTGGTTGTCGTCAAGGGTAGAGCTGACCCCGGGGCCTCAGAGGTCAACCTATAGGCTTACGTCAGCGTCCCCTCGTCCTGTGACTCACTCTTGCTGCGGTTTCACATGGAGCCAATTTCTTGCTTGTAGGCCGAGTTCTTACTGTAGCCGCACCGGCTGGGCATCAATTGGCTCTCAGGTGATCTGTTTTACTGATCACACCCATCATCGTAGGGTCGAGGAAAGGCAGTTCTCTCTCTGACGTTTATTGATGAGGTAGGCATGACCGTAAGAACTGCGAACAAGTTCTCGGTCTCAATTTCTTACAAAATAACATTATACACTGATATTAAACACTTTCAACATATTACAATATTCATTAACAATACATGCAATTGACTTAGCACTATGACAATCAGTTTTTACTACAAAATTAAAGTATTTACCTCGGTCACCATCCTGCCCGTCTTTGTCTGAGCGCGACTTGGCCGTGAGTGATGCCCGAAGGCGACTAGCAGGTTAACCCCACACTACCAACAAGTGAGCATCGGCTTCGGTGCTTAATATAGCATTAAATACTGATACTCACACATATTACACGTTTTCATGCAAATAGAAAACTATTGAACATTTCACTTATATATGCCGAGGAATAATCACATGAGGTACATACGCTTTACACACAGTAACACCTACGGTCGTCGGCTGGCTGATTAACAGGAGATCGTAGGTGAGAGAGAGAGAGAGAGAGAGAGAGAGAGAAAGACTTGACAAGCATTCAAACAACTACAAATTAAAGAAAAAAAAAAGCGATAATTTTAATAAAAACAGGATATATAACTTTACTTAATACAAGCCACCAAACACCAGTGCAGATATATTAATAGCAATGATAAGAAAAAAATAATAATAATTAGGACTATAGCTACGTACTGTGAAACTCTTACTGTATTCAAATTTCACATAGATGATTAGTTGGGCTTTCAAATACACTTCTACGGTTTATAATACAGAAATCTTGTTAATCTGTCACTAGAACCATAAAAACAACTTTGAAAACCTGTGTAGCTTCATAGAATCTGATCAGCTCAGTGGAAATGCAGCGCAGAATTCCTGAACATAACTGGCTTGTCTAATACCCAACAGTCGTCCCAGTCGGCCCCGCTTACTGCTATGGGCGAGAGAGAGGGGCCGAGCTGTGGAAAGCCGATGTTGAAGGAGTATGATAATGGAAAAAAAATGTTAAATTATTACTCAGTGAAATTAATATGAAACTTACGAGATTGGGTGATTAGACTGGCTAAGTCTGATTGGGGTAGGTTTGTCTCAGTGTGGTTAGTTAGGTACATAAGATGATACGATTAGATTGGGCTGATATGACATACCAAGCCGTAATTAGGTTGATTCAGTAAGATTGGGTGATTAGGTAGCGCTAGATACTTGATGATTAGACTGGCTAGGTCTGATTATTTCTATGTCCAGGAGAAAATGTTTAGCTGATTAGCCAATGGTAAGTTGCAAAGGTGATTAGACTGCAGGTAACGTTAATAAGCTTGTCAGGTCGGTGTGGTTACAGGCAATTGGCTTGTTAACTAGGATCGGTCATTAATTTAGTAATTATCAAATATATATATATATATATATATATATATATATATATATATATATATATATATATATATATATATATATATATATACGTATTTTTTGTGTATATTTTTAGTTATTTGTTAGATGCATGCATTGCAAACACACACACACACACACACACACACACACACACACACACCCTTAATAACGTTGTATGCCACCCACACCAACGCACGCCCATGCATATCTCCACACCTACGCACACCCACATCCACGCACGCCCATTATGTCCACACCCACGCCCTACATCCACACACACGCCCACACGCCCACTCATCGTACGCCCGCCGACTCACGCTCATCCAGTCACGCACATTATTTATATATTTTTCTTTTCATGTTTGTAATGCAAGGCTGAGGTTACCGTATCGTGCACCCACCACTGGCTGATTTCGTACGTGTGAAAAGATTATCGTACGTTACTTTTATTATTCAATTTTTATAATGCAGGTTAATGTGCGTAGTTAATCTAACGATTGTCTATCTGACACTTGTTTGATTATAAAGTGATGGACTGAATGTATTCCTTCTCTTCCTTCTTCCTTCTCTTCCTCTTCCTCCTCTTCCTCCTCCTCCTCATCTTTTGCTCTATTTGATTATATCATCAGTTCTTATTTGATTATAAAGTGATGAAGTACGTCATTTTTCCTCCTGCTCCTCTTGCTCCTCCACCCTGCCTGAGGGAATTGAGGGAGGTGAAGTGGTTGAGCTGGCAGGCACTCGCGTTCATTCTCACTACAGACGCAGGAAGTGACGGTTGAGGGCAGGCGAGCTGAAAGGTGAGTGTGGTGGTGTGTGTGTGTATTTGTGGCTGAATTGACTTGGTGGCGTGACTTTGGAAGGGGTGGATGATACGGCTGGCAGTAGTTGATTTGGAGAGCGACTGTGATTTAGGTAAGAGTGAACGAATACCAATGAGTAAATTGTATAGATAACTGAATAATAAGGGTGTACTACTGAATAATAGTGAATCAGTGACCGACTGCGTAATGTACTTGTGCAGTGATGATGTGTGGTGTTAGATTAAGGAATATTTTCTTTGTATTGGTGTTGATAATGGAATATAGGATGATTATAGCCTGTGGTGTAATCAGATTTACGGTGTACTCTCCAGGGGCATGGCGTGGTGGTGGTGGTGGTGGTGATGGTGGTGGCGGCGGTGGTGGTGACATGCTTCCTCGCGTGCCTTAAGTAGGTAAGGATCGTTATGTAAAGGTGTTGGTGGTGGTGATTTATTTAACGACTGTGGTAATTTGTACACGTGTCATAGCCTGTTAGTGGTGATATAAGCGTGTTACGGTGGTGATGTGTTATAGTTCACGGTACTGCAGTTGTGATGACGCGTGTGGCAGTGGTGAGTTATGTTTACGTACTCCAGGGTTGTGGTGGTGGTGAGTGAATATATTGCGTATGGCGGATGTGATTAGGTGCGCGGCCGCTGTAATGCCTATTCAGGGGATAACATGTTCACCATTGCATTGTCCATTCCTACCAATTCTTTTACTCCTCCTCCTCCCTCATCCTCCTTCATCCTGCTGCTGCTCCTCCCTTCTCCTCCTCTAGCTGCTGCTCCTCATAGGTCACAAGGCCTCCTGTCACGTCTTTCCTATGTATTCCTCCTGCTAGTCCTCCAGCGGCTGCTCCTGTTCTTAATGTTTTCTTTTACCACTTTTGAAGAAATAATATTGGAAAAGTGTGCAAGTTTTGAAGAAATTAGTTACATTTGCCAGCGGTCAGACCTGGTGTGCACTTGTGGTCCCTTGTTACAACAGGAAGGATGCAGGTGAGGTTGTTGGTGGTGGGTCATTAGGGAGCTGTAAAGGATCACTTTATGGATAAGGATGAGTGGGAGTAGTTAGGCACTTAATACAGGGACAGTCATGTGTAGGCCTAACACGGAGTTGTGTGCAGGCCTAACGTCTTCCTGCACCATCCCTCGTCTTCTCGGGTTCATGGAAATTGAAAGAACTTTAATTCATTTTTTATTTTATTGTACTGATCAATGACATCTAGGCCTACTGAATTTTTTTTCTCATTTCACCAAGGTTAGATTAATAGGTGTTGTTAGGTTAATATAAATTTAAACTCGGTAATTTCTAATAGTATTTTATTTATGTATTGACTTAATTCATTATTTAATTTTTTACTAGTGGTATTAATGACACTTAGGCATACTGATTTTTTTTTAATTAATGAGAGAGGAAACATGAATTCATTATGGAATATTTACCTTAATTAATTGTGTGGGTGTTTTTAGTTGTGGCATTTATCTAAATCTATCAGTCTGTCTATCTTAGTCCATCTGTTAATCTATCAGTCTGTCTGTCTATCTGTTTGGCTGTATCTATCAGTCTTTATCTGCCTGTCAGTTTTCTCCTCCTCCTCTTCCTGTGACACTGGGCAATGAGAAAAGGCAAAATAAATAAATGTGTCCTTGTATAACCCCAAATGTAAGGGAAGTTTAATTTCCATCCGTCGGTATTTTCAGTGAAAAATCCGTAAATTCATGAAAATTTGTTAAGTGCACTGAAAAATCACCAAAGGTCTTGGCAATACCACCACGAAGTTTCATGGCAGTACTGCGGTTCCAAGCATGTTTTTTAACTATTAAATGGCCGGGAGGCGTGGTTTGTTTATATCGTGCCCTTTAATACTTTTGCTATTACTACTCATGTTTTCCCTCTGTTTTATAGATTTTTTCGTTTTTACGTTTTTTTTTTTTTTTGTAGAAGTCACTTCATATAAAAGAGGTAGTTGGCAACACTGGAGTTGGGGGGAGGCTGGCCTCTAGGCGATCGATACCCCCCCCAGTGCTGGCTGACGCCGTGGAAGGAGAGAAGCTACGTGCTCCTTAACCTGGTGTTGCCCCCGTGATTGCCTTTATTCGGGCTTTTACTTCTTGGTGTACACTTTCTTCAACTTGGAGGCATTGCAGACAATGCCTAGGCCAAAGAAGAACGTGGCTTTACGTCGCAAATGTGCAAAAATTGCGACAAAAGCATCTGTTGCCGCCAAGCGAAAGCGTCAGGCGGCTCCCAGAGTGTCAGGCGGCTTCTGGGAGCGGGGACGCATCCTGTTCCTAAGTTTATTCTTTATCAAGTTCATTTGGGAAAAAACCCGTTCAACAGAGGCATTGCTAATGGGCAGCGAAAGCATGGACAGAGCAAACTGCCCTACCTCCTTAAAATCCCGCTCCCCTGAGGCGTCCTGGTGGCTGTGAACAGTTAACCAAAACTTTTCGGAGTCGTTTATCACATCTTTTGGCCAGCTGACAGTTGCAAGTCTTTGCCACTGCCCGTCGAGCTTACCAATATCCCCCGAATATTTTGGTAAGAAAGACAGCTCCTGCAGTCTTGGTTTCCTCACTCCGAGAACGGTTTCTGGGGTCAGGGCATCCAAGCTCTGGAGATGGTTAATATTTGATGGAAGCCTTTGCTGCAGCTCCTGAAGAAGCTTCATCAGGAAGTCACGCCCGTGCTTCTTAACGGTGTGAACAATTCCGCTGTCCAACCTGCTCTGACCCAGTTCGATGTAGAACTTCACACCGAAGTCCACAGCTTCCAGCGGCAGATGGTTCCGTTCGTCGTTCACCTATAAATATAATAATAATAATAATAATAATAATAATAGATGTGAAGAACCGAAATGAGAAGAGGGAAGGAAGAGAGAAGAGCTAGGATAAGATTAGAATAGGAAGAAGGGAGGATAAGGAGGGGAGACGTGAATGTTTACTCCTACACCGACCGTTATCAGGGCCCATTAACAACATGTCAGAGCAGCTCCTCGTCTAATAGGAATAGGTTGAAGGTCAGCCTCGAAGAAAAACAATAGCCTGAGTACATAGAGTTGTGCCAATGCTGTGAGACAACAATATAACAATACTACTACTAGTACTACCGCTACTACTACTACTACCACTACCACTACTACCACTACTACTACTACTACTACTAATAATAATAATAATAATAATAATAATAATAATGTTTAATGATTTGAAAAAGTGGCAATAATGGCACTATAGTCTGTTCATTTTATGAAATCCGTTCAAGGTGGGGCACATTCTGGAATTCCCATGAGTGCGACCGCCAATTATCAGATTAACAGTACAGACCCACCACCCACCTGTTAATCTCTCTCTCTCTCTCTCTCTCTCTCTCTCTCTCTCTCTCTCTCTCTCTCTCTCTTAATCTCTCTCTTAATCTCTCTCTCTCTCTCTCTCTCTCTCTCTCTCTCTCTCTCTCTCTCTCTCTCTCATTATTATTATTATTATTATTATTATTATTATTATTATTATTATTATTATTACCATTATTATTATTGTTACTATTATTATTATTATTATTATTATTATTATTAATCAGGTAGTGTGCAAAAAAAGTCGATATTAATCATAAACAACTACTACTACTACTACTATACTACTACTACTACTACTATACTACTACTACTACTATACTACTACTACTACTACTACTACCATTATTCGTAATATTATTACAGAAAACTAAATCGTGTTAAATAAACACATTTGCTACTTACATCATAATCTGCCACAGCTCTCCACGTGCAGAAAGTTCGCGGCATCATGAGTCGCTGGAGAATGGACTTGTAGAGGGACATCAAATCTTCCAGGAGTCTGTTGGCATTGCACCGGTCTGACTTAAACAATTTGTTAACCCGGTTGACCTGGGACACCACAGGCTGCAGAAAAGCCAAGTACAACTTGTTGGCAGGATCTGAGTACATCTGGTACAACAAATCGGCAGTGTAGTTCTTCTCCTCCTCATCTTTGGATATCTGGAAGAAGTTACATATTATTATTATTATTATTATTATTATTATTTTATAACTACTTTATGAAGTATGTTATCTTAGACAATGTAATACCTACTTAAGGTTAATATCTCTCTCTCTCTCTCTCTCTCTCTCTCTCTCTCTCTCTCTCTCTCTCTCTCTCCACACACACTAAACAATCAGAGGTTAAGGGGATGGGCAAATGCGTATATACAAGTAATTCAAGTGGGTTACATGAACGATAATTAACTTACCTCAAAATGGAGTTTCAGCTCATCATACTGCTCCAGAATCCTTGTTATACATGGTGCAATAGCCAGCCATCGCGTCCCTGACAACTTCAGCAACTTCAGTGGTTGTTCTCCCACGTTGATTGTAGAATAGAGTTCTGCATACTTTTGTTGACGAAGCGTGCTGTGTGAAAAATATCTATGTCTGTGACACCATGAATTCAAGGTGAGAGGGCAACTTTCGCATTGCATATGACGTACATAAATGCAATGAATGACATATGCATTTGATGTGTGTCACGTGTGGGTTTAATGCACAAAATCTTGACATAACAGAGTTGTGTGTCCCGCACATAGTGTTGCATCCATCAGTTGCCAAACCATTGCATTTTTTGACGTTCAGTTTGGCATGATTTTCTATGAAGTCGAGTAAAGATGTTGTGACCACCTCAGCTGTGCCCCTTTCCAATTCCACCAAACCCAAGAACGAAGTGATAATTCTCTTCTTTGAGTAGCTGGGATAGCGAACAACAACACACAGTTTCTTTTTTGTGGTGATGTCTGTGCTTTCATCAATTATCAATGAGTAATCATTATCACCGATATCACTGCATAGTTCCTTCAGCATAGAGGGTCCCAGTACTTTGTTTATAAGTGCTGTGCACTTCGTTCTATGTAGTGAGATTTCCTTATTTGAAATTTTTCCCACAACTTCAGCCAGGTGATCAATAGTGTTAATGCTTGAATGGCAAGCAATGTGAGCTGCTAATATCAGTTCACAAATTTTCATGCTGTTATTGGCATTTGTTTTTCTAATGCCGGATTGAAATAATGTTCTCATGTTTGAAAATGGGGCTGCATTTTTTCTGTGCTTTTCAGTTGAGCTATGACTGACAAGGTCACTGTGATGGGCTCTAATTGTTGTTTTGCAGAACTTGCACGCTGCAACAGAGTCATCACCAGGCACACCAGAAATCCATTCTCTGAGACCATCTTCTTTTTCCCATTCTTTCTTGTATTTCTTGCCGTACTTAGCCCACTTGCCCATTTTCACTGCACGACAGAGAGTAAACTGTTTCTGATAGCCAAGGTGCTGGTTGTGACTGTGTGGTGGTTGAAGAGAGACTGCTGGCTTCATCATCATACTGTCCAGGTCACGGGGATAGGTCATGCGACGGTGTTAACGAGGTCGTGCCCTCATGATAAATACTGATAATCCCCCTGGGGAGAGGGGAAAGAGGTCACACCCAGGCAGATGGCCAGGCGCGTCAGGTATCGTCACCTGACAACACACCTGGCGTGGCGCTGTGCCTGAGCTTGTGAAAAAACGATATAAAATAATTTTTCCAATATAAAAAGCCCAAAATACCGCGTACTACAATAAAAACAGCCCAAGAAACCGCCAACCCGCGAATACCATTTTCTTCCCGCCAATTCCAATGAAAAATAGCCCAATTGGGCGGGAAAACCGCGGACCTGGCAACCCTGGGACGCACCGCCACCTGTGTGTTTATGTTCACGTGAACCAAGGAGTGCACAGAAAAGAAAATCTCTTGATTTAACAAAAAGAACAACCACAAGCTAGTGAGATGAAAACACGATCCATATTTTCTTAAGAGACAGTGAAAGAAATTGTGGAAAGCATGCTTGTGACTGAACAAAAAGAACAACCACAAGCTAGTGAGATGAAAACACGATCCATATTTTCTGAAGAGACAGTGAAAGAAATTGTGGAAAGCATGCTATGTCCATGTTCTCAGAACAATGCTACTGCTACCTTTACACACCACCAAATAGACACGTATTTAAGTGGAGTGTTCATGTGGTCACGTAATTGCAGATACTATAAAAGGTGTGCAAGTGAAAGAACATTGTTATCCCATGACAACATTATTAGTGTACTGCATGATGCTCGGTGTTGGATACGCTGGTGTTGACAAACTGATTTCATTTTTAAGCTTGCATCATTTTACTAGACCTACATACATTCGTTATGCTAGGTTTATCACAGATACTGCCACAGACTTAGTGAAAAGTGTCCTGGAAAAGAGTAGACATGCTGTGTGTGATCATTATGCAAGCAAACAGGATATTGAACAAGTTGATGGCATGCCTCAAGTAAGCACAACTTTTGATGGCTCTTGGCATAAACGTGGTCACAAATCAAACTTCGGAGTAGGTGCAGTGATTGATGTTGACACAAGACTTATTTTAGATCATGAAGTTTGCTCAAAAGTATGTTTCAAGTGTAACGCTAAAAAGCAAATGGAGAGGCGAAATTACTGCTACCGAGTATGTGGTTTGGTTGGATGAACATGACTGTGACGCGAATTATGAAGGCTCCTCAGGGGGAATGGAGGCAGCAGCAGCTGTGGCATTGTGGCGTAGATCTCGTCAGTATAATATGTTCTATAAAACATTCGTGTCTGATGGTGACAGCTCTGCATTCCGTTCTGTGTGCGGGATGAATCAAGGTGCAGGACCTTACGGTGAGCAGTGCCCTGTCGTGAAGGCCGAGTGCATTAACCATGTTGCAAAAAGACTTGCCACAGGCCTTCGTGCTTTGAAAAAGACAAAGTGATGCAGAAAAGCCAGCAACATGGGGAGGAAGACAAGCTGACTGACGTAGTTATAGATCACCTGCAGTGTTATTTTCAAGTGAGTCTGAGCAGAAAGGTGGGCACAACTGCTAGTGAAATGCGTGAGAGAATGCGTGAGGAAATCATGTCAAGTTTCTTCCACTGCACGTCAACAGACGACAATCCTCAACATGACAGGTGTGCCAAAGGTGAAAGATCATGGTGCTTCTACAACAGAAGCATTGCTTTAGGACAACAGCCTCATTCCCACACCACAATGAAAGTTTATTTCCGTCTGGAAGAAGATCAGAAGAGAAAAATAAAAGCCATCTATGACAGACTCACTACAGATGAGATGATGAATCGATGTCTTCAGGGCATAACTCAAAACCGAAATGAGCACCTACACTCAAGAATATGGAGGATATGCCCAAAACATTGTAATGCATCAAAAATGTTGGTGGACTTCACAGCAGCAACTGCGGTATGCAATTACAATGTCGGCTACACTGAAAGCAACTTGGCTGGCCTGCTTGGCATTGAATCTACATTGTCTATGGAAAAATATCTGCAGAACATGGACAAGACGATGGAGTCCCCATTCAGATGAAAGATGAGGAACAAGAACCTGCGAAGAGACTTGGAGTATGCAGCTGGAGGCTTCTGACTGTCACTGTCTTGTCAACAAATCCTTTTTTCTCAAAAGTAAGTTATTGTGCTTTAAGTTGCTACTGTTCCGTCAGTTTTTATGAGTATGCAGCTGGAGGCTTCTGACTGTCACTGTCTTGTCAACAAATCCTTTTTTCTCAAAAGTAAGTTATTGTGCTTTAAGTTGCTACTGTTCCGTCAGTTTTTACGGTATTTACATAATTTTTTTTCACTGTCATTAAATTTTCTATAAGATAGGATTTTTTTTAATAAGTGTGATATGGAATTTTTATACAGGCGTAAATGCCGAGTTTATAGACACAGCGACACTTGTTGATGGTTTTTTATTATTTGCGTCATTAAAAATCATATAATTGGAAAAGTAAAGCTTCTGTTTTGTTTAGCAATGATTACTTTCTTCAAAAATATCTTAACTTGTCTTCATTAGCTTCAAAGCCTTAGTCGGTCAAAGTTCGCTTAGAATTTTAGTATTTTTTCTACATTTTTAATTTTTTCTTTCTTTTCCATGTACCATCTTCAAACTTTCTACACACGTAAGTAGGTATCTTAGCATTGTCAATAAATTTTCATGAAGATTGATTGAGAAGTTTATGATTAACCCAAAAAATCAAACTTTCTACACACGTAAGTAGGTATCTTAGCATTGTCAATAAATTTTCATGAAGATTGATTGAGAAGTTTATGATTAACCCAAAAAATCATCCATTGTCCCTTAAATAAAATATCAATGTATGATGGATCATTTTATTTATTCATTTTTGTCTTAAGATGTGATAGGTACATTATTACATTTCCTGAAGCAGCCTGACTAATAATGGTGACTGTGCTAGTGATTGAACTGGTGTCCTGTTAATTTGTCTTCTGTCTTTGAGTGAATCCCAAAAGCACCCTTTCACACCCTGACACAACCTAAGGTAACCTAAGGTAACCTAACTCAATTATTTCAGGGGCTGGAGAAGGTGGTGGCCAAGCTTCAGAAATGCAGGAAGGATTAGTGGTGATGGCCAGAAATGCAGGAAGGATTAGTGGTGATGGCTGCAGGCTGCCATGACCCCCCCAGGTGATTACCACATACTGCTGGGGCCCTTACTGCTCACCAGAACACTCAAATGCCCAAAAGAGTAATTCAAAATGTTGCCAGTACTATCAGCTTGTCTGAGATGTTTGTTTGCTTATTGCTTCTTAATTCATTAAATCTGGCTACCTGGCAGCTTTGCAGGGCTAAAAGCTGACCAAGACTTGACTGGCTTAGTGATGTCTGCCTGACTTGAAAGTCTGAGTGATGTCTGCCTGACTTGAAAGTCTGACAACATAAGTCATGTAGGTCTTTATCTGAGTATATGGGTTTGTCATTCATTGAGATTAATTATACAGATGAAATATTGCTGCATGTGGTTTAGAACAGCTTAGTGAAGACCTGGTTCTTTAACTAAACAGATGCTTTTGTCACTCTCCAGAGGTTCTGATGCAGTGTGTGGTGATGGACTGTGGCAGGGGAGAGTGGCCCACCTGCAGTGACAATTAGCAAGCGCGTCTCTCAAAGCTGTTGTTTTCCATAAGAGAGACTGGCTTGCCCCTCCGTCAACCTGAAATGGATGGGAGGCTACTGGTGAGTGGTGAGATGGCTTGATGGGTCTTGGTGTTCAGTGTTATGCATAGAAGGCTTCAGACTGAAAAGGGCAGTGTGACAAATTGAGCAGGTAAAATTTTCTGAAATTGTATGCTTTAACTGATTACCTTCAAAATGTTCTAGGTGGGTTTTTAAGGGTGTTTTTTGTAGGACTAGTACATTAACAGGATAAACACTGAAAGTTGAGTAAATTGTCTGTCCAGTAAATTGTCATAGTGAGTTGGTTAAATTCCTTCTCCATCAATTTGACAGCCCTGCAAAGACTGAGTAAATTGTCTGTCCAGTAAATTCTGTCATAGTGAGTTGGTTAAATTCCTTCTCCATCAATTTGATAGCCCTGCAAAGACTGACAGCATACTTATAGCATAACCTTATAGGATTGCCAGCCTGGTATATAGAGACAATAGATTTTTGTGTAACGTTTCATTGCTCCTATGGTATTTGATGTGTGCATGTATCAAATGTAATGATATATTTAGTGGTGCCTTGAAATCACTTAAACAACTACCATACCTTGCAGTTTGTTCACCTTGACTACCATACCTTGCAGTTTGTTCACCTTGACAAGTTGTGCAGCCTTACTCATCTCTAATGGTCACCAAGAGGCACATCAAGGATTTCACTTACTGGGCTGAAGGGAGTCTGGCAAGGCTGTGAGCTGACCAAGACTGACTGACTGGGGTGTGTGTGAGATACAGGTCTTCAAGTGTTGGAGACATGAGTGACTTGGTGTGTATGTGAATAAATGATAGATCAAGTGGTGTAGGGGATGAGACAAGGTGATGACCTAAAGTTGATAATTGTGTTCATGGAAGGTTTTATTGCAGTATTTGCCAGAGAGAGAGAGAGAGAGAGAGAGAGAGAGAGAGAGAGAGAGAGAGCACATTTGATTACTATTAGTGTTGGTGACTGACTTGCTTCCCCTGGAGCAAGTCACTGGAGTTTTGGATCCCAGAAAGAAATGTATGGATGGGTGATAGGCTCCCTGGTACCATTCCCTTAGACATGAATATAGAGGTGCAGATAGGGAAAAGAAATGAGTATAGAGAAATCTTCATATAGAAGAAATGAGTAGAGAAAATAAGTATTATATATTAGTATTTATATTGGCTTTTCTGATAGTGTGAATATTTCCTTGCAGAATGATGAACTGGAGAAATGAAGCTGAATCAAATGAGAATAATGGGTGCTTGGAGTGGCCGAGAAAGTACTGTTGCGTGTCACGTGGAGAACCGAGTGCTGTTATAACTCCATGATGCTAAAGATGAGTAGTCGTAAGTCATCACTGGCAAGATGATGACTGCTGTCCACAATGATGTCCACAAGGAAATCACTGGCAAAGATGTGAGGAGACTGTGGAGGACTGGGTGGGGAAACTTTCTGAAAATATTATTATATTCAGTGAGGCAGTTATCCACTCCTGTGATGGTATGGGTGGCTGCCTCATTACTCTGTGCTGTGCCCACTTGGCTGTGTTCGCTGTCTGAGCTGTGGTTAAGAGTTCGAGGACTCCTCAAATTATTGATTTGATTTGTTTTTTTTTTTTTTTTTTTTTTTTTTTTTTATAAAATTTTTTTTCCTGGATATCTGTTGTCTTGTTCTCCAGAGACTCTTCTAGGTATCCAGTAACCTGTTTGTTATTTTTAACAAAGTGAATTTTTGGTATTTTAAGTGTTTATTATTGAATATGATGCTTTTGAATATGGGTTCAGTAATTTCCTGCTTTTGAATATGGGTTCAGTAATTTCCTGATTTCCTTTTTCTATTAAAATGTATTAGGCAGGTTTTTATTTAAATGTTTTTATAGTTTTTCCATATAACCTTTTTATGCTACTCATATTCCCCCCACACTATATATATACCTGGTTGGTCCCACCCCCTGCTCTCCCTGCATTCCCCCCACACTCTACTCCTCATCCATAGGTTCATAGGTCTTTTTCTCTACTATATATATATACCAGGTTGCTCCCACCCCCTGCTCTCCATATACCAGGTTGCTCCCACCCCCTGCTCTCCACTTATATATAAAATTTATTTATATTATATACTGCTCTCTTACTTGACAAGTCTATATAACCTAACCTCACTTTTTCTGCTGTCTATACTGCTCTCGATAACCTGCTATACTGCTCTCGATAACCTAACCTCACTTCTTGGTCCGCTAGATAATACTGTATTATAGCTCTCGATAACCTAACCTCACTTGGTCCGCTAGATAATTATTTTTGCTCTCCACTTATATATAAAATTTATATTATATACTGGTCCGCTAGATAATTATTTTTAGCTTCTATTATAAAAGACTTGTCTAACTCTCCACTGTCAATAAAATTAGCTCTCCACTGTCTATTATAAAAAGACACTGACTATTATAATAAAATTAGCTCTCCACTGACTATTATAATAAACCTAAAATTAGCTCTCCACTGACTCACTTTTTGGAAAGATTGTCTTCCACTAGTCTAACTTTTTCTATAGTTATAATAATGAAGAAAGAATAGATGAAAAAGAGGTCATTCTCTCTCTCTCTCTCTCTCCTTTTTCATCTATTCTTTTTCTTCATTATTATAACTAACTTTTTTTTCTCTCTCTCCTATTTTAAATACTGTATATATATACAAATACTGTATATATATAACCATATAATTTTCTAATTTATTAAATACTGTATATATATAATACAAATACTGTATATATATAACCATATAATTTTCTAATTTATTAATCTATTTGCTTATTATTTATACATTGATTTAATGATATATGCCTATACATCTTAGCAAAATATTAATATTTATTATACCACACAGTAATGCTTTAAAATAGTTATACATCTTAGCAAAATATTAATATTTATTATACCACACACAGTAATGCTTTAAAATAGTTATACACCACAAAGATACACAGTAATGCTTTAAAATAGTTATACACCACAAAGATAACTTTATACACCACAAAAATAGTTATACACCACAAAGATACACACAGTAATGCTTTAAAATAGTTATACACCACAAAGATAACTTTACCAAAGGCCACAATCAACAAGTCTTCTTAATTGTTCAAATAAAAGACAGAGAGAGAGAGAGAGAGACCCCCAGCCCTCCTCACTCCCTAGGAAAGAGAGAGAGAGAGAGAGAGAGAGACCCCCATCCCTCCTCACTCCCTAGGAAGATCCCCAGGCCCTTCCAGACCCTCCCAGGACCTTACTTTGAGGGAGACGTGGTTTTTCAAGGGTGTTTTTAAGGTTCCAGTGGCAGATTAACAACATTTCTGCATTACTGACAAGAGAAACATCCGTGAGAACCCTGCTACCTGTATTTAAAATGCTGTAGTTGAAGTTACTGTGGTTTTCAAAGATGTTTTTAAGGTTCCAGTGACAGATTAACAACATTTCTGCATTACTGACTGGATAAACACCCTTGAGAACCCTGCTACCTGTATTTAAAAGGCTGTAGTTGAAGTTACTGTGGTTTTCAAAGATGTTTTTAAGGTTCCAGTGACAGATTAACAACATTTCTGCATTACTGACAGGAGAAACACCCTTGAGAACCCTGCTACCTGTATTTAAAAGGCTGTAGTTGAAGTTACTGTGGTTTTCAAAGATGTTTTTAAGGTTCCAGTGACAGATTAACAACATTTCTGCATTACTGACAGGAGAAACACCCTTGAGAACCCTGCTACCTGTATTTAAAAGGCTGTAGTTGAAGTTACTGTGGTTTTCAAAGATGTTTTTAAGGTTCCAGTGACAGATTAACAACATTTCTGCATTACTGACAGGAGAAACACCCTTGAGAACCCTGCTACCTGTATTTAAAAGGCTGTAGTTGAAGTTACTGTGGTTTTCAAAGATGTTTTTAAGGTTCCAGTGACAGATTAACAACATTTCTGCATTACTGACAGGAGAAACACCCTTGAGAACCCTGCTACCTGTATTTAAAAGGCTGTAGTTGAAGTTACTGTGGTTTTCAAAGATGTTTTTAAGGTTCCAGTGACAGATTAACAACATTTCTGCATTACTGACAGGAGAAACACCCTTGAGAACCCTGCTACCTGTATTTAAAAGGCTGTAGTTGAAGTTACTGTGGTTTTCAAAGATGTTTTTAAGGTTCCAGTGACAGATTAACAACATTTCTGCATTACTGACTGGACAAACACTCTTTAAAAGGCTCTAGTTGAAGTTATTGCAAGTTTAAAGCACAAAAAAAATGAATAATGAAAATAATGATTAAAAAAACCCCTCAAACACACCCGAATACTTGCAAACACACTCAAATACCGCAAAACACTCCCAAACACACCAAAAACACACCCAAGCACCCTAAAACACCCCAAAAACACCCCCAAACACACCAAAAACACACCAAAATACCCCCAAACACACCAAAACACCCCCAAAACACACACACTCTCACTTCATTAGAGTGGAGATGACCTGTCCCTCTCGTTCCTGCCTCAGAATCCTCTCGTCACTTCCTTCCTCCTGCATCTCCCCCACGTTGAACCAGGACTCAAAAACATCAAGGGAATCAAAAATATCTGGCATTAGGAAGTTCAGAAGGGCCCAGAGCTCTGCCAGGCTGTTCTGTAAGGGTGTCCCAGTCCGAAGCTGTCGGTTCAGGGGGGAAAAGGTGTTCAGGGATCTGTAAGGGAGGGTACGAGTTAGGTTAGGGTCTAGTTTGGGGGTTTCAAGGGTGTTTTTAAGGTTCTAGTGACAGATTAACAACATTTCTGCATTACTGACTGGATAAACACCCTTGAGAACCCTGCTACCTGTATTTAAAAGGCTGTAGTTGAAGTTACTGTGGTTTTCAAAGATGTTTTTAAGGTTCCAGTGACAGATTAACAACATTTCTGCATTACTGACAGGAGAAACACCCTTTATCTTTATTACAAGTAACTATTTACCTAATGTTCATATTAGTTGAAAAAAAAATTGTAGATAAAGACAAAGCCAGAGCCGAGAACACCGCTTACCATTCTTATCTGTCGAAATATACAACACATATTCCCTCATAAAACTCTGAAAAAAACACTTAATAAAATATAAAAAAAAAGTATAAAAATCTACAAAAATAAGTGATAAGACGTCCTGAAACATTGAAAATAAACCAAAACAAACCGCCAGCCAGTGTCCATCTTGTCACGGCGAGTGGTTGTGCGCTGCAGACTTAATCCTTGAGTAACGAGATTTTTGTGTGTTTTCTGTGTACCCACGCCTACCAAGTACTCATCAGGGTTCCCATATGACTTAAACCTTCCCTGATGGGTGATACAGAAGGCGTAGACACTGCCACAGACTCCCAGGATGAAAGAGTGAAATACCAGCTGACCCATGACGAAGGTAGGCAGTTTTTCTCACCCCCCCAGCTGCTAACTCTGTAAGTAAGTCTTGTGTTTCTGGGGTGTTGTGGGGGGGGGGGGCGGGGTTTTGATATTGATGTGGAATTTTAAACGTAAACAAAACCACGTGACTTTGAAATGTAAACAAAAAAATGTCACGTGACCAGATAATGTAAACAAAACCACGTGACTTTCAAATGTAAACAAACAAATGTCACGTGACCAGATAATGTAAACAAAACCACGTGACTTTCAAATGTAAACACAAGGTCACGTGACTTGCAAATGTAAACAAAACGAAAAAAACAAACAACCGCCATCTTGAAAGCAACGTAAATAAACAAACAAACAAACACGTGGATATATTAACAGTTTGCACTTAGAACAAAAAAAAACAAACAAACAAATACTTGGTACACATGCTTAGTCCCATAATTAGAAGGTAAAACACACACACACACACACAGTCTAGGTGAGTTAATCTTTATAATAAAAAAAAAGATTCTTAAGAGTAGTTAGTTAAATAAAAAAAATAAAAAAAGTTAAATAATTCAAACATACACACATTATCATTATTATTATTATTATTATTATTATTATTATTGTTATTATTATTATTCGACTTGGCTCCTTGCAGATATTCAAAATGGTGTTTTCTTTTATTTATTTATTTATTTTTTCTATATATAATACTTAAATAGGTAAGATTCATCGCTAATATTACAATGTGTGTATGTTTGTGTGTACATATGTGAGTGTGTGCGTGTGTGTGTGTGTGTGTGTGTGTGTGTGTGTGTGTGTGTGTGTGTGTGTGTGTGTGTGTGTGTCATTATCAACCTCAGAACCTCCGGGTACTGCGTGTGTGTGTGTGTGTGCGTGTGTGCGTGTGTGTGTGTGTGTGTGTGCGTGCGTGCGTGCGTGCGTAGGTTTATAGCGAGTCTAAGGTACTCCTAAGTGGGTCTTATTTAACCTCTTCTTCCTCCTCCTCCTCCTCCTCCTCCTCCTCCTCCTCCTCCTCATCCTCATCCTCTTCCTCTTCTTCCTCTTCTTTTTTTTTATTTTTCTATGTTATTTTTCTTAATTTTTTTTTGTGATTTTTTCTTCGTTCTCCTCCTCCTCCTCCTCCTTCGTCATCTTCTTCCTCTTCTTCTTCCTCCTCCTCATCCTCTTTATTTTTTTTACTGATTTTTTTTTCATTAGTCTTCCGTTTCTTTCCTTCGTCTCTCCTCCTCCTCCTCGTCCTCCTCCTCCTCCTCCTCCTCCTCCTCCTCCTCCTCCTCCTCCTCCTCCTCTTCCTCTTCCTCCTCCTCCTCTTCCTCCTCCTCCTCCTTTTCCTCCTCCTCCTCCTCCTCCTCCTCCGGTGACATTTTTGGAAGAAAACGTAGATTTTAGGGAAATTTTCAGCAAAGTTTTCAATTTTTTTATTTTTACAATTTCATTTTTTGTACATAAACTAAAATATTTCATTATTATTATTATTATTATTATTATTATTATTATTATTATTATTACTATTACTTTCATAGTCTGGGATCTTGTGTGTGTGTGTGTTTGTGTGTGTGTGTGTGTGTGTTTGTGTGTGTGTGTGTGTGTGTGTATGTGTGTTTGTGTATGTATGTATGTATGTACATATGTATGTATGTATGTATGTATGTATGCAAGCGTACACAGAAACACACACACACACACACACACACACAGATCCCACTTCAGTATACTATGGGTGTATGTATGTACGTACGTGTGTGTGCGCGCGCGCGTGTGTGTATACGTGCGTTCGTGTGTGCGTCATTTAGGCAGGATCAATTTATCAGGATATATTCTATAGGCCTAAAAAAATACCATCTTCAGGTTATTATTATTATTATTATTATTGTTCTTATGTGTATGTAATTGTATGTATGTATTATTATTATTATTATTATTATTATTATTATTATTATTGTTATTGTTATTATTATTATTATTTTCATTATTACTATTATTATTATTACTTAATACTACTACTATTACTATCACACACACACACACACACACACACACACACACACACACACACACACACACACACACACACACACACCTGGGAAAATCATTCTTTCTCATTATTATTATTATTATTATTATTATTATTATTATTATTATTTTGCATTATCATTGAAGAAAAAATGCATGAACGAATGAAAAAATGTTAATTTCAATGTATAATTAACATTTCTTTAAGCATTACCATCCAAAAATATATATAACAATGTATGTAATTCAAAATATGTAATCGTCTTGGGAAGTAATTATAATTGAGCGAAAAAAGCAGGTATATACATTGTCATTATTATTATTATTATTATTATTATTATTATTATTATTATTATTATTATTTAGAGTGCCTAAGTAATTACAATTCCAGGATTACAGTGCCTGGAAGAGATTATGTAACTCTCTCTCTCTCTCTCTCTCTCTCTCTCTCTCTCTCTCTCTCTCTCTCTCTCTCTCTCTCTCTCTCTCTCTCTCTCTCTCTCTCTCTCGTGTGTACATTAATTCATGTGGATCTATGTACGTTTTTTTTCCGTTTTACGCAATGCTATGTAGGTGTGTGTGCGTATGTGCGTGTGTGTGTGTGTGTGTGTGTGTGTGTGTGTGTGTGTGTGTGTGTGTGTGTGTGTGTGTGTGTTTACGTGTGCGTCAATATTTTGGCTTGAAATGTACACACACGCGCGCACACACACACACACACACACACACACACACACACACACACACACACACACACACACACACACACACACACACATGTACACATAAAATTTTTGGTTCACTTTCTCTTTGATGTACATGCCTGCGTGTGTGCGTGTGTGCGTGCGTGTGTGTACGCATTCATACGCACACAACCACCAGCGTAACCATTCATCCATGTACGTTTTTTGAACCGTAGTAAAAATAATGAAAATTTTGTGTAAATGTTGATTTTATTTCATTTTTTATTTAATTTATAAGCAAATATGTATACAAACTGTGCGTGCGTGCGTGCGTTTGTGCGTGTCGTTCGGATATCACAAGAAATACCTCATGTCGCTTCTAACAAACAAACAAACAAACAAACAAACAAAAACCATTACCGGTAGATTATTGACCTCAACAAAGTCAGATTGTGAGTGAGAAAATGAAAAAAAATAAGTGCTTTTTCTTTTTTTTTTCAATTTGTTTTTTTCACTCGTATGTCTGAATGTGTGTGTGTGTTTGTGCGTGTGTATGTTTGTTTGTGTGTTTATTATCTTTATTATCTTCATTATCTTCAATGTAAATAGTACTAGAAAAATTATTATTATTATTATTGTTATTATTATTATTATTATTATTATTATTATTATTATCATTATTATTATTATTATTATTATTATTATTACCACTCATTCAAACCGTTTTTTATTTATTTATTTATTTATTTATTCATTTCATTATTGTTTTCATTCTTATTACTATTATTATTATTATTATTATTATTATTATTATTATTATCGGTAGTGTGGATAATGATGTACCAGTTTTCTCTACAAAATTTCTAATAAATGTAATAAATAAATAAATAAATAATAAATAATAAATAACTGATTACGTCATTATTTCATTCACTCACTACTAAGTAAGACTATAGAATAATAATACACGAAAAATGATCAGATAAATAATGCAAACTATTAAACATCGTAAAATCACACGTTTAATTTAAAAATAACTGGTAATATGAAGTCGACAAAATAACGAACAAACACATTATAAACGCCACTAAAACAAACTAAAAAAACTATCACAAAAATAAAAAGCAAACAATTAAACACCAAAAACAAACACCGGAATTCAAAATAACAACAAAAATAACAATGAAGAAAGAATGTCGACAAAATAATTAGACGTAGTTTTTATTTCCCCCGCCATTAACAGCAGACCGCGTGATCGCTTACATTTAAATATTGACCTGTGTACGCTTAATTACTGCCTGCACCTGCTCCCCACTAGGCCTGCAGGTGCGCCCACGCCTTCTACACCTTCCCACACCTGCC
>NW_026973676.1:1260000-1267500 GCF_035594125.1 Scylla paramamosain | reverse complement strand
GAAAGTTGGTGTGTTTGGGGAATGAGTAAACAATGAAGAAATGTTTTGAGGAACTGGGTGTGTAGAGGCACGAGTGTTTGGAGAATGAGAATACAGGAAGACAGGAGTGATTTGGGAATAAGTGTACAAGAAAGGAGTGTTTGAGTGACAATATATAAGGAAGAGGTGTTTTGAAAATGAGAGTACAAGGAATGAGCATTTTGGGAGTTAATATACAAGGAAGCAAGTATTTAAGGGACTCAAGTATACAAGATTATTTTCCTGTCATATGTCTTTATACAATGTTTTTCTTTGTTATATACATCATTCCCTTTCACTTTTCATATCTTGTGTTCTCGTCATTCTGATGTAATGTTACAGATGGAGAATGTTTGGTGTCAAATTTTCACTAATTTCATATGTGTATAAACTTTCATTTACTTGACTTTTTTTTACTATTACTACTATATTTGCTTGCTTTTTAATTAAGTCTTTTCTTTCAGAGGAGGGAAGCACAGGGAAGGAGGAGGACGAGGAGGAAGAGAGTGAAGAGTCACAAGAGGAGGAGGAAGGTGGAAAGAAAGAGGAAGGAGAGGAGGAGGAGGAGGAGGAGGAAGATGGAGAAGGAAAGGAGAAAGATAAGAAGGAAGGAAATGCCGCAGAAGGAGAAGGTGAGTTGTTAATAAGGTTTTATGTGCTAAGTTTTCTGAAAATTTTATTTGTTTACATCAAGTTTGTTTTGTATATATTACTCTTAATATACTACTTCTCCCACCACATGCAATTTGTCTGTCTGCTGTTGTGGTTCTTTCATTTCTTGTTCCCTTTCCTGAATATACCATTTCCTTAGTTTCATATCTAGTACCCTCCAATAAAATTTCTGCTTCTCGGTCTCTGTACTTCTCTCGTTTTTTTTGCTTGGCTTCATTCTTCAGATCCTTCTCTTTTTCCCTTTCTTCCAAGTTCATATCTCTTTTTTACCCAAATATTCTTGTATTCTGAATTTTCAGCCAGCTTCCCAGTTCTCACTAGGATCTCCTTTACTGTAACTTGGGATCTCATTCTCACTTTTAATGGTCTTTTACCTCCTTCACTATATTTTCCAATTCTATATGCTTCTTCCACTTCTCATTCCAGTCCCTGTTCTTCACCTTGGACCATTGTAATAATTTTCCTTACCAACTCTCTCTCTCTCTCTCTCTCTCTCTCTCTCTCTCTCTCTCTCTCTCTCTCTCTCTCTCTCTCTCTCTCTCTCTCTCTCTCTCTCTCTCTCTCTCTCTCTCTCTCTGACAGACTTTAATGGGTTTTTCTTCTCTTGCAGTTGGAAAAAGACCATACATTTCTTCTTATCCACTGTGTCTCACACCAAATCCTCCTTTTCTTTATTTACCTGAATTACTGTGTCCTTGGTCTTTTCCTGTGTGTGTGTGTGTGTGTGTGTGTGTGTGTGTGTGTGTGTGTGTGTGTGTGTGTATGTGTGTGTGTGTTTAACACACGTTCTACCCTGGTTGCTGATCCTAAGAATTTTGCTTACATCCCTCTTGTTATAACCCGTATTCCACTTAAAGACTCCTATCAGGTCCCTTCTTAACCCACGTCTCTCTAGAGAATGTAAATTTAACAACTTCAATCTTGCCTCATAAGGAATACTCATCCCCTGTATCCTTTTAGTCATTCTCCTCTGTACTGATTCTAATAGACCTATATCTTTCCTGTAATGTAGGGACCAGAACTGCACAGCGTAGTCTAGATGAAGTCTGACCAGCGCCAATTATAACTTTAATATTACTTCCGGCCTTCTACTTTTAACACTTCTAAAAATGAATCCTAGTATCCTATTTGCCCTGTTTCTGGCCTCTATGGATTGTTTTTGTAGATGGAGTTCAGAGCTAGCTATAACTCCTAAATCTTTCTCATACCCTGTACCTACCAGAGTTTGGTTGTTTAATGTGTACCTACTGTGTGGGTTTCCTCTACCTAAACTAAGTTAGTTACTTCATATTCATTACACTTAGTCTTGAGTATCTCATTTTCTTTCTTTAGTTCCTCCATTGCCTCTTTCATTGCATTGTTTATCTTTAGAGCACACTTACATTCACTATACTTCTTTCTCAATTCTTTGTTTTCCATAATAAGTTTGTCCTGCTTTTCCAGAATGCCAGAGATCAGTTCTCTCATGCACCTTATTTCTTTCTCTACACTGATTATCCTCCTCATATTTCTTTTCTCTTCTCTGAATCCTGAAAAATCCCTTTCTCTACTTGCCTCCTCCAGTTGTCTCAAGCCCACAGGGGTTTCAATAAAATGTGCCTTGTGTCTCACCTCCTCACTCGGTTTGTTTACAAACACATCACAATCAGTGGTGCTACCTAAATCTTCCTTTCCCTCCATTTCTTTTAACCTCAAAATATTCCTTTATGTATTAAATTTGGAGACAGGACACTGTAACCCCCTCTAACCTTGTTGTTTTGTCTAGATTCAGTAGCTTATATCTGTGTGTGTGTGTGTGTGTGTGTGCTAACATTTTTTGTATTTTTAGAGGATTTAGAGAAGTTTATCATTCCTAATCTTTTGCCTCCTAATTATTACTCCATTTCCTTGTGTTTGTGTGTGTGTGTGTGTGTGTGTGTGTGTGTGTGTGTGTGTGTGTGTGTGTGTGTGTGTGTATGTAATAATAATAATAATAATAATAATAATAATAATAATAATAATAATAAACGGTTTATTATTTAGGCAGTTGACAAACTGAAAATGTACATAGGGGATGGGGAAAACTTAACATTAATCCTAAAGGTAAGTCTAATCTAGGAGGGAAATACTATCGATTGATGGCTCGCACCATGGTGGGAATTGCACTGAGTCTGTACCGGTCCGTGCGCGGCGCCTTCAGGGGCGTTATTTTGTTGTGGTGTCTGGTGGCACGGACAGGGCGAGGCGCGTCGGGCGGCAGCATGTCTCTGAGACGCGGATGATGCATTAGTCCCCTCCCAAACTTCTCCAGAGCCTCTCGGTGCCTGGTGGATATTCTGGACAGACTCAGGGTGGTCAGGGCTTCTTCATAGGTGGTGTATGCAGGGCCAAGGATGACCCTGCACGCCCTTTTCTGCACACTCTCTAGCTGTAGCTGTTGAGTGTGTGTGAGGGAGGAGGACCACGCTGGGGAGGCGTACATGAGTTTGGGGAGGATGAAGGTAAGGTACACCCCCTTAACTCATCTGTCGGCGTCCCCAGCGACCTGAGTCTGCGCAGCATGTACAGCCTGTAGGTAGCTGATCTCACGGTGCTGGCGACATGCTGCTTCCAGGTCAGCTGGTCGTCCACCGTGACTCCGAGAAGCTTGGCACATTGGACCACCTGGAGGGGGTGAGGGCCCACTGTGAGCCGGGGAGGGGGCACTGGTACAGAGGAGGTACAGAAATGCATCACCACAGTTTTGCTGTGGTTGATGGTCATCCTGCTCTCCTCTGTCCACGTCTGCAGTCGCTCCAGAATTGCTTGCAGTGGCGAGTAGTCTGGGTTCTTGGTGGAAACTGGGACGCTCACGGTGCAGTCGTCCACATACTTCCAGCGATGGGGGGTGTCGGTGAGTGTGTGTGTGTGTGTGTGTGTGTGTGTGTGTGTGTGTGTGTGTGTGTGTGTGTGTGTGTGTGTGTGTGTGTGTGTGTGTGTGTGTGTGTGTACACTTATAATGAAAGCCATATAAAACATTTATTTAACTACAGTTAAGTAGTGAACAAATGGTCAAATTTCTGATGGCAGTTAATGCAAGGGGTAAAATCAATGTATGCTATGGGACCTTGCTGTGGATGTTTGTGGCTAGCTCTGGTATGCCTAAGCTCCTGGGGTGTAGTATGGTGGTCCATGAGACTCCCTTTCCACCAGGGGCTGATGAGGCTAAGAGTGTGCATGAATGTGTGGTGCCTTGTCTGAGCCACTCTGTGTGGGACTGACAACCTGGTATAGAGATAGGCAGTCAGTGCAAGTCTTCCTATTGTTTGCAGGTGAGAATACTGAGGAAGAGGAAGAGGTGACCACCCTACAGTGTGCCTGGGAGTGGCTGGATGTGGCTCGGGTCATCTTTGACAAGTGAGTGAAAGCAGAGAGAGAGAGAGAGAGAGAGAGAGTATAGCTGTAATGAAGGTGAAGGTGTGAATCTCTTATACCAGTGTGTGTAAGACTGAAAAATAGGATGTAGCTTGCCTAAGAGAGGGTATAGAGTTGATATGGGTGTAATAGGGTGTAGTGGACTAAAAGATACTGAATAGCTTGCTTAAAATATGGTGAAGAGCTGGTATAGGATGTAGTAGGGTGTGCTGGACTGAAAAATAGGGTGTAGTTTGCTAGACAGTGTAGACCTAAGATAGGATGTAAAGGGTGTAAAAGAGAAAGATAGTGTGTAGCTTGTTTAAGGGAGGGTGTATCAGGTGAAGAAGACTGGAAGAAGGCATTTAGCTTACTTAGGGAAGGATGTAAACCTAGGACAGAAGGGGTACCAGGGAGAGAAGATGTAGGTGTGAGACAGAGGTTGTACCAAGGTGTAGAAGACTGGAAGGGAAGGTGTACTGGTGAGACAGAGGGTGTACTGAGGTATAGAAGACTTGGAGGAAAGGTGTAGGGCTGAGACAGAGGGTGTACCAGGGTGTAGAAGACTGGGAGGTTGAAAGGCGGAGTTACAGAGGGGTCACTTATCTAAGGGAAGGTTACTGAGGAGCCTGGTGTGTGTGGCTTCACTTGTGTTGTGTTGGTCTGACAGGCAAGAGGAGACGCCAGAGGTGGTGAAGAAGAGAGCACAAATACGCCTGAGTCTGGGTGAAGTCTGCATGGAGAGTGAGGACTATGAGGGAGCCATCAATGAGTTTAAGCAATGCCTTCAGATGCAGGTCAGTCTACCATACATTAACTTTTTTACCAGTTTTTAGGTTAGTCTAGTACAAAGTGTTATTAATTTGTGTATTAGTATATGTTTGTTTATATATTTTTGTTTATAACACTTAAGGTTAGTGTTGGAGAGGGATTACTGCTCTCTCTCTCTCTCTCTCTCTCTCTCTCTCTCTCTCTCTCTCTCTCTCTCTCTCTCTCTCTCTCTCTCTCTCTCTCTCTCTCTCTCTCTCTCTCTCTCTCTCTCTCTCTCTCTCTCTCTCTCTCTCTCTCTCTCTCTTGGTGTGTAGTCAGTGGGTGTTGGATGTGTGTGTGTGTGTGTGTGTGTGTATATATATATATATATATATATATATATATATATATATATATATATATATATATATATATGTGTGTGTGTGTGTGTGTGTGTGTGTGTGTGTGTGTGTGTGTGTGTGTGTGTGTGTGTGTGTGTGTGTGTGTGTGTGTGTGTGTGTGTGTGTGTGTTTGCAGGAGTCAGTGTTGGAGAAGGATGACCGCTCCCTGGCAGAGAGACACTATCAGCTGGGCTTGGTGTACAGCCTCTCGGACAACTTTGATAGTGCTGTTTCTCACTTCACGGCTGCTGTTGATGTCATTCAGCTCAAGATAAAGAACCTGCAGGCGCGTGTCACTGAGAAGAATTCCTGGAGCAAGGAGCGCAGGGATAAGGACTGTATGTATTTTGTCTGTGTTTCATGTTGGATGTAGGTAGGGAGGACACAGTCTCATTATGAAGGGGGCAGGGGTTAACCAGTGTATGCTATATTGGATGTAGGTAGGGAGGATATGTATGGACTACCCCATGTGGGATAGAGGTAGATAGATCCTGTGGCCTTCATTGATACAGTATTGGATAGGTATGGATTATAAGTCAGTCATGCACAGTACTTCCTACACAAGTGGTGAATATAGGGGGTAGTAATGACATTGTTGTCTCACAGTGGCAGAGAGCAAGGATGTGTTCTATACAGAGGAGGGAGAGATAGAAGACCTGCAGCAGCTCCTCCCAGACATTCAGCTCAAGATTGTGGACATGAAGGAAATGAAAGCTGCTTCAGTGGAGAAACTTCAACAGGCAGCCAAGGTGTGTATGGCCTCCTCCTCCTCCTCCTCCTCCTCCTCCTCCTCCTCCTCCTCCTCCTCCTCCTCCTCCTCCTCCTCCTCCTCCTCCTCCTCCTCCTTTTTAATGTAGAAATAGTTACCCAGACAGTTCTGCAATGATCTCAGGGTCTGTTGCTGTTTGGATTTTTATATATTCATTTGCACTTCCTCTTCTAATTCTTTTCCTCCTTGTCTTCCTCTATTTCCTCCTCCTCCTCCTCCTCCTCCTCCTCCTCCTCCTCCTCCTCCTCCTCCTCCTCCTCCTCCTCCTCCTCCTCCTCCTCCTCCTCCTCCTCCTCCTCTTGTCTTCCTTACTCAAGTTTTTTTCTCAATATAATTATTGAAACAACTTATTTTATTATATTCTTTATTTTGATTTATCTCATGTTGATCATATTTCAAATACAAAATAGATATTTTCAGAGGATTGAAAAGAACTTGTTGTTGTTTATAAAATGTGTAGAATATTATTAAGTGTTATGTTGTTTTTTATTGCAAGCAGCCTGGGGACATTGCAGTAAGCCCTCCTCCTCCTCCTCATAATAATAATAATAATAATAATAATAATAATAATAATAATAATAACAACAACAACAACAACCAGTGCACCACTCCACTCCTGCCCTCTGTAACAATATTACCTAAAGTTTGTTCCCCCCACACCCCATACACACACACACACACACACACACACACACACACACACACACACACACACACACACACACACACACACACACACACACACACACACACACACTGGGGACATTGCAGTAAGCCCTCCTCCTCCTCCTCTTAATAATAATAATAATAATAATAATAATAATAATGATAATAACAACAACCAGTGCACCACTCCACTCCTGCCCTCTAACAATATTAGCTAAAGTTTGTCCCCCCCCCCACACACACACACACACACACACACATTGTATTTACTTCCTATAACTTGAACTCTTTCAGGAGGGGTTTCAAGACACTTATTCTCCAATTCTGGATGTGTTTTTGCTGTTGGGACTGGTACACACACTAATAAAAGTATCGGTGCAGCATATGCATGGGTCACTCTGGCATCATGGGACAAAGGACAGTGGAAAGTAGTGGCCAACTTGGTAGATGTAGGTAGCCTGCTGTTAGGTGAATAAGAAGCTGACAAGCAGTATCAGTAATGTTGCAGCCCCTAGTGTGGAGGATCACAGGAGCATCATGACCAAGATACAAAGATAATCCCTCTCCCTCCCTCCCTCCCTCAGCCCTGTTTGACCTCCTGACCCTTGTGAAAGGTGAGGTACGTGTCTTCATAGGACATTATGCTAAGAGACACATCCCTCCCTTCCCTTCCTTTTCCTTCCATGCAAACTTCTTGGCAAGCCAACCCTCCCACAATGCCAGTGGTTGCTTTAGTGTTTACTGTAGGCATTGGACTCCTGCTGCACTTATATTCTTTTTATCATGTGTAACTCAGTGGGCATTTTTTCTTTTCCTTTTCTTTTTGTTGCCCTTGGCCAGTGCCCCTCTTAC
>NW_026973676.1:1247500-1252500 GCF_035594125.1 Scylla paramamosain | reverse complement strand
AATCTTCATCCTCGTTTACTCCCGATCCCAACCATTGCTAATATAGACGTCACTTTCATCCAGTTAGAAAATAAATCTCGTAAAATAACATTAGGTCTCGTCTATCGCCCTCCAGCCCAGTCACCCGCTACAGACGAAAAACTTTATGACCTTATCGCGGACATTTGCTGCGTTAATAATTGCATAATTATGGGGGACTTTAATCTTCCAGTCACGAGGTGGGGTGAACCACTGACGGCTCACGCAGGCCAGCATCTCTACGGGAGTATCCTTGAAAGCTCCCTCCACCAGCACGTCATGCATCCGACGAGAGGTAACAATATCCTAGATATTGTTTTAACAACTGGTGAAGAGTCAGTAAAAGACCTAAAAATTGGACCAGAACTGAGTTCCAGCGATCATCGTAGCTTACTTTTCACCATAAATTTTGACAAAGCTAAAGTAAGCGAAAGTAAAGAAAAAGTGCCAGACTATCGGCGTGCTAACTTTGAGAGACTTCGCATGCAGCTTGCATCCATAGACTGGAATGAACTGCTGGAAACACCAGACATAAACAACGCATGGGAAGTCTTTGCTAAAAAGTTAAATGAAACTACGTTTTTGTGTGTACCGCAACGAAACAGACGGAAGGTAAAAAACACCAAACCGAAATGGTGGAACAATGAAATTAGGTGCTGCCTTCTGGCTAAGAAAAATGCGTACCACAAATACATACTAACACAAAATAATGATGATAAACTAGAGCATGACAGATTACGTAGAAAAACTAAAAAGCTGATCAAATGCAGCAAAAAATCTGTCGAAGCTCAGATCGCGAACTCATGTAAAACGAACCCAAAAGAATTTTACAGTTATGTAAAAGCAAAAAGGGTCGTAACATCAACGATTGGTCCATTAATAACAGAAAATGGTAAACAAATAACAAGCGAAACAGACATGGCGAATACCCTGAACGAGTACTTCTCAACCGTCTTCACGACTGAGGATGTTCAGGGCAGTCTGCCGACCCCCACGCCTCAGTCACGAGGCACCACGCTGCCAGACTTCACCATCACAGAAAGTGAAATCCTCTCAGTCACAAAGAGCATGAACGTAAACAAAACACCCGGGCCAGACAAGATATCACCCAGGCTTCTTAAAGAAGCAAGAAATGAGCTCGTGAAACCGCTTACAATTTTATTCAATAAAACTTTGCTAGCGGGTAAAGTTCCCCACGAATGGAAACTAGCAAATGTCACGCCAATCTTTAAAAAAGGAAATAAATCTCTCCCAGCCAATTACAGGCCGATCAGTCTCACTTCAGTAGTGTGTAAGCTGATGGAAACAATAATTAGAGATAAAATTGTTAAATATTTAGAAGAAAATAAAATCATAAAGGATTCGCAACACGGTTTCAGAACCAAGCGCTCCTGCTTAACAAACTTACTAGACTTCTTTTATGAAGTATTTAACTCGTATGACGAGACAAAAGCTGTTGATATTATCTACCTTGATTTCCAGAAAGCTTTCGACACTGTTCCTCATAAGAGACTCATCAGTAAAGTAAAAGCTCACGGCATTGTCGGAAACACCCTGAAATGGCTGAGAGACTGGCTCTCTGACAGAAAACAGCGTGTTGTAATAAATGGAAAAGAGTCAGAGTGGCATAAGGTAAATAGCGGCGTTCCTCAAGGCTCTGTATTAGGACCAGTACTCTTCATAATGTACATAAATGATATTGATGAAGGGATAAACTGCAAAATAAGTAAATTTGCAGACGACACCAAAATAACAAGTAGAGTTACGTCTGTGTCACAATGGCAGGAACTGCAGTGTGACCTCAATAAACTAACAAGCTGGGCAGAAAAATGGCAGATGAGATTCAATATAGAAAAGTGTAAAATTCTACATATCGGAAGCAACAATGTTCAGGCGAGATATGTAATGAATAACATGCCACTGTCAAGTGCTGATAAAGAAAAAGATCTTGGTGTCGTTGTGTCAAACGACCTAAAGCCGAGTCAACACTGCACAGAAACAGTAAAGACGGCAAATAAATTAGTAGGGTTCATTGGAAGAACCTTTGAATTTAAATCAGAAAAGGTTATACTTGCCTTATATAACTCACTGGTGCGCCCTCATCTAGAATACTGTGTACAGTTCTGGTCACCATACTACAAAAAAGACATTGAAAAACTAGAAAAGATACAGCGCAGAGTCACAAAGATGATTCCAAGATTGCGCAATAAGCCGTATGAGGAACGACTGGAAGAACTAAACCTATTTAGTTTAACAAAGCGCAGGATAAGAGGAGACCTAATTGAAGTGTTCAAAATTTTCAAAGGATATAGTAACATTGATGCACATAATTATTTTACCATTGATCATTCTAACCTAACAAGAAATAATGGATTCAAGATTATACCCAAACGTTTTAAATCCCACGAGGCCAAACATTTCTTCTTTAATCGTATAGTAAATATATGGAATAAACTTCCTGCCGAAATTGTAAACAGCAGTACTATTGAATCATTCAAAAATAAAATAGACAAATATTTGAAAGCAAATCCCCAACAAGCTCTCTTCTTGTCCGAATAATTACTAAATTCACTATTTAAACTCTTATTCAACAGTTTTAATATAACTTGTATTAACTTTCAGATAGGCGTATAGAGTTCACCGTAGGGTGAATAGTAGAACTTCCTTTCATCCTTTCCTATGAAAATTTCCATGTCAGTTTTTCCATACTGCATGGTACTTTTCCCAACTATTTCCATGCCAGCGCAAGCTGGAGGGAGTGGTGGGTGGGGAGGAGCCTTCTGCTATGCTGTCCTGTCTCTCTTCACTGTAGCTAGTTAGAAGTAGTTACCAAACAGCCTTGCAAGGACCAAAAGGTTTGTTGCTGTTTGGCTTTCCTTTGTATTCCTTTGTATTCCTCCTTCTCCTCCTTTTCCTCCTCCTCCTCCTCATCCTCTTTCGGTACTAGAAAAGAAAATGCATTGGAATGAGAGAGAGAGAGAGAGAGAGAGAGAGAGAGAGAGAGAGAGAGAGAGAGAGAGAGAGAGAGAGAGAGAGAGATTGCAGTGTCGTCGGAGGAATATCAGAAGAGGAGGAGGAAGAGGAGGAGGCGGAGGAAGAGAATGAGGAGGAGGAGAAGGAGGAGGAGGAGGAGGAAGAAGAAGAAGAGGAGGAAGAGGAGGAGGAAGCGGAGGTGGAAGTGGAGGTGGAGGTGGAGGAGGAGATGGAGGAGGAGGAGGAGGAGGAGTCAAGGAGTTGGTGTTTAGCTTTGGTCCTCCTCCTCCTCCTCCTCCTCCTCCTCCTCCTCCTCCTCCTCCTCCTCCTCCTCCTCCTCCTCCTCCTCCTCCTCCTTGCTCTTCTATGCTTAGCTAAATTCTTGGTTCTCTCTCTCTCTCTCTCTCTCTCTCTCTCTCTCTCTCTCTCTCTCTCTCTCTCTCTCTCTCTCTCTCTCTCTCTCTCTCTCTCTCTCTCTCTCTCTCTCTCTGTATTGATCATGGTGAGGGGAAGGTGAGGGTTCAAGGTCGTGTCTCCCCTCCTCTCCCCTCCGTCCCCCTCTCCCCTCTCCTCCCCTCTCCCGTCTCTCCTCTTCCTCTGTTTGTTCTTCCTTTGTTTCCCTCTTTGTTTTCCCCTCTTCCTCTCTTCTGTTCCTCCTCCTCTTGTTTCCCCTTTCTTTTCTTCCCATTTTTTTCTGTCTTTAATTTCTCTTTGTCGCTTTCCTTCCTATTTTTTCCCTCTATTTCCCCTTTTCTTTCCTCTTATTTTTCTGTCATCTGTCTTTTTTATTTTCCCTCTCATTCCCTTACTCATTATCCTCTCTCTCTCTCTCTCTCTCTCTCTCTCTCTCTCTCTCTCTCTCTCTCTCTCTCTCTCTCTCTCTCTCTCTCTCTCTCTCTCTCTCTCTCTCTCTCTCTCTCTCTCTCTCTCTCTCTTGGGAATGCTTCTTTTTCCCCTCATTCTCTCCTTTTTCCCCCCTCTCTTTAACATATATTAGATGACTCTCTCTCTCTCTCTCTCTCTCTCTCTCTCTCTCTCTCTCTCTCTCTCTCTCTCTCTCTCTCTCTCTCTCTCTCTCTCTCTCTCTCTCTCAACAAAAATAGGGTATAGTTCCCAGATAGATAGATAGATAGATAGAGAGAGAGAGAGAGAGAGAGAGAGAGAGAGAGAGAGAGAGAGAGAGAGAGAGAGAGAGAGAGAGAGAGAGAGAACGTAGGTATAGTTATTTGGTGTGTGTGTGTGTGTGTGTGTGTATTTTGTTTATTTATTTATTTGTTTGTTATGAGTGTGTGTGTGTGTGTGTGTGTGTGTGTGTGTGTGTGTGTGTGTGTGTGTGTGTGTGTGTGTGTGTGTGTGTGTGTGTGTGTGCGCGCGTGCGTACGTACTTACGTCTCACACACATACACTCACACACGTGACCCTCTGACCTTCCTCAACCTTCCCTGTGACCTTCCCACTGACCTACTGTTGACCTTACTTGACCCCTGACCCCCCTCCTGACCTGCTAACCTGCCCCCCGTAACCTACCCCTTCCAAAACTCACCCACCCTCTTATTCTCCCCTCCCTGTTACCTGTAATCTTCTCCTACCCCCTACACACTGTAACCTCCCCAACCCTTAATCCTCCAATCTCCCTAACCTTTCCTAACCTCTGAAACCTCCTCATCCTTCTTCTCCCCGGCCTTCCTAACCTCCCTCACCTTCCTAACCTCCCAGCCTTCCTATTCCTCCCCAGCCTTCCTTACTTACCCAGCTTCCTTACCCTATTCCTCCCCCAGCCTTTCCAACTCCCTCTTTCTATTTCCCCCAGCCTTCCTAACCTCCCAACCTTCCTAACCTCCCCAACCTTCCTAACTTCCCCAGCCTTCCTATTCCTCACCAACCTTTCTTACCTACCCAGCTTCCTTACCCTATTCCTCCCCAGCCTTTCGATCTCCCCCATTGTATTCCTCCCAGCCTTCCTATCCTCCCCATTTTGTTCCTTTCATGCTCCCTAACCTCCCCAACCC
>NW_026973676.1:1230000-1232500 GCF_035594125.1 Scylla paramamosain | reverse complement strand
CTCTGCAAACATTACTACTACTATTACTACTACTACTACTTCTTCTACTTCTACTACTACTACTACTTCTTCTACTACTACTACTACTGTGGTGGAGGTTGTGGTGGTGGTGGTGGTGGTGGGTGAGGTGGAGTGAGGTATCTCCTTTAAGTCCTGCAGTCTCTCTCTCTCTCTCTCTCTCTCTCTCTCTCTCTCTCTCTCTCTCTCTCTCTCTCTCTCTCTCTCTCTCTCTCTCTCTCTCTCTCTCTCTCTCTCTCTCTCTCTCCCCCTTTTTTCTTCTTTTCCTTCACAGAGAGAGAGAGAGAGAGAGAGAGAGAGAGAGAGAGAGAGAGAGAGAGAGAGAGAGAGAGAGAGAGATTAATATAGGAAAAGGTAAAAATGAAAGCAAACATAATTAGTCTTTGATAATAATAATAATAATAATAATAATGATAATAATAATAATAATAATAATAATAATGATAATAGTAACAATAATTTTAATAGTAATAATAATGATGATAATAATAATAATAATAATAATAATAATAATAATAATAATAATAATAATAATGACAACAATAGTAACAACAACAATAATAATAATAATAATAATAATAATAATAATAATAATAATAATAATAATAATAATAGTGACACTTTCTTCAATGGATAATGAAGATAATGGTGGTGGTGATTAATGGCGCGTCTTAATGGAGGGAGAGTGACGCAGATTGATGAGAGAGAGAGAGAGAGAGAGAGAGAGAGAGAGAGAGAGAGAGAGAGAGAGAGAGAGAGAGAGAGAGAGAGAGAAATTGGGGCCGGCAACTTCTATCAGACATTAAATAAAACATTAAATCCAGCTATGTTTCTCTGTCTCTCTCTCTCTCTCTCTCTCTCTCTCTCTCTCTCTCTCTCTCTCTCTCTCTCTCTCTCTCTCTCTCTCTCTCTGTCTCTCTCTCCTACCTTTCATTTTCAATTTCTATCTGTTTATCGTTTCCTCCTCCTCCTCCTCCTCCTCCTCCTCCTCCTCCTCCTCCTCCTCCTCCTCCTCCTCCTCCTCCTCCTCCTCCTCCTCCTTCCATATCCACGTGGTTATGTTTGTAAACAAAATATTACTCTAATTTAGGTCAGGTTCCCTTCGCCTTTCTCTCTCTCTCTCTCTCTCTCTCTCTCTCTCTCTCTCTCTCTCTCTCTCTCTCTCTCTCTCTCTCTCTCTCTCTCTCTCTCTCTCTCTCTCTCTCTCTCTCTCTCTCTCTCTCTCTCTCTCTCTCTCTCTCTCTCTCTCTCTCTCTCTCTCTCTCTTTTCATTCCTATATTTGGAGGAAAAAAATGGACTTAGAGGAAAAAATGGGCAATTGTGTCATTTATTTCCCCTCAGATAGAATTCTCCAGATGAGGGAAGAGGGGAGGAGGGAGAAAGGGGAGATGTTCATTGAGGTGAGGGATAGAAAGGGGTGATGGGAAAAAACGGGAGATGAGGAGGGAGGAAATTGAGTGAGGGAAAAGGAGTGAGAGATGAGAGAGGTGGATGAAAGGGAGGAGGGAAAGATTAAGTGAGAGGTAAGAAAGGAAGGGAGAAGGAGAATGAGGGGAAAAATAGAAGAAGGAAATTGGTGAGAAAAGAGGAAGTAAGGGGAAACTGAATCGAGATAGAGAGAGAGAGAGAGAGAGAGAGAGAGAGAGAGAGAGAGAGAGAGAGAGAGAGAGAGAGAGAGAGAGATTAAGGCATACACTTTTCATTATCTCTTCCTCCCCATCTTCTTTCCCCTCCTTTCCCTTCTCATATTTTCCTCTTCCTTACCCTCTCTCTCTCTCTCTCTCTCTCTCTCTCTCTCTCTCTCTCTCTCTCTCTCTCTCTCTCTCTCTCTCTCTCTCTCTCTCTCTCTCTCTCTCTCTCTCTCTCTCTCCCATTCCCCTCTTCTCTGTCTTATCTCCTCCTTATCTCTCCCCTCACTTTTCCCCTCTCTCCCCTCAGACTCTCCCCCTCACTCTCTCCCCGCACCTGTCCCCTCATTAAGGTACGCCCATCTCACCTTTAATTAACATTAGTCACCTGTACATAATTTTCCTTCCTTCCTTCCTTCCTTCCTTCATTTTTCCTTCCTTTCTTCCTTCCTTCTTTTTGTTGTATGTTTCTTCTTCCTGTTTTCTTTTCTTTATTACTTGTTTTCCTTGCTTCCTTCTTTCTTTTTCTCGTTTATTCCTTCCTTCTTTATTTCTCTTCGTTTTGTTTCGTTTCGTTTTATTTCTTCGATTTTCTTTGTTTTCTTCATTCCTTCATTCATTATTTACTTTCTTCATTCCTTTCTTTTCGTTTTCTTTTGTTTTCCTTTATTTTCTCTCGATTCCTATCCATTCTTTCTTTCCTTCCTTTTCCCTCCCTCCCTCCCTCCCTCCCTTTCCCTTGTTTTTCTCCCAGATTCTCTCTCTCTCTCTCTCTCTCTCTCTCTCTCTCTCTCTCTCTCTCTCTCTCTCTCTCTCTCTCTCTCTCTCTCTCTCTCTCTCTCTCTCTCTCTCT
>NW_026973676.1:1225000-1227500 GCF_035594125.1 Scylla paramamosain | reverse complement strand
CTCCTCCTGTTCCTCCTCCTCCTCTTCCTCCTCCTCCTGAAAATTTATTCCTCTATTTCTCTCTTCCTTACTCTGTAGACATTCCCGTTGTATCTACTACTACTACTACTACTACTACTACTACTACTACTACTACTACTACTACTACTACTACTACTACTACTACTACTACTACTGCTACAGTGATCTAACCTTCAGAAAATTATATCATATTCTATTACGGGTTTGACTCGCAATCAGACGCTGCCGGCAATCTGCTTGAAGTGACACGTGTTTTTAAGAGTGTTTTTTTTTTCTTTTTTTCTCTCTTTTTTTTTTTTTTTTACGATTCTATTGACAGATTAACAAGATCCTTCATTATGCACAGGAGAAGCACTCTTGAGATCCCGGCTAGTCGGCAATGTGGCCTTTAAAAACAGCCGTGATGAGAAAGCAAAGTGTTTTTTACGGGTGTTTTTTTTTATAGTTCGTGACAAATGAACAATATTTCTACATTATGAACAGGAGAAAGAGTATTGAGAACCCGGCTAATCATCTCTGTCGTGGTGAAACAGCAAAGCGTCTCTGATTCCGTCTTTAGTGTAGCTTGGTAGTCTAGATATTGCAAGCTAAAGGCACTGACAGGAGCGGTGATGAGGCGTGTTAGCAGAGGAGGGATGGAATGGACTGGGAAACTGGAAGGGCAAGAAACTGGAGGGTATTAAAAGTAGGCATTTAGGAAAGGAGGGACTGGAAGAAACTGGAAGGCTGGAAAAGCAAAAAAGCTGTAGAGGATTAAAAGGAAGAAAATTGAGAAACTGGGTAAGAAAATGAGGGAGATGGAGAAACGGGAGGAACTGGAAGAGAAGAAACTAAAGAGAGCTGAAAGATGTGAAGAGACTGGAATAACTAAAGGTCGCAGAATTATTGGAATGAACCGTAAATAACTGGAAGAGGAATAGAATACGAGAAACTAAAGAAAACTGGAAAAAAAAACATGAATTTGGAAAAAAATGAAGAGAATTGAAGACAAACTAAAGAAAATAAAAACGACGAATCTGGTAAAAAAAAAAAGAAAAAGAAAAACGAAGAAAATTTAAGAAGACGAATTAAAGAAAAGTAAATCTTGAATTACTGGATGACTGGAAAATCGTAAGAATACAAGAATAGAGAGACATTTAAAAACAAGACCGCTGGAAAGAGAGAAGAGATGAGACCGTGAGAGCGTGGGAGGCGACGCTTTGTGACCAATTACACTCAATCGCTTGCGTGATGCCGTGTAACCATCGTGAAGCCCCCACCAGGTGACACACACACTCACGCTCATGGGAAAAACACCTGTCACTCCTGCGCGCCTTGTCTGTTTTCCTCTTTTTTTCCCTCTCTCCCGTTTTCCCCTTTTTCATCCTGTCTTTTTCTCTCCGCTTTGAGTTTCACTGTTTAATTTCTTCTTCTTCTTCTTCTTCTTCTTCTTCTTCTTCTTCTTCTTCTTCTTCTTCTTCTTCTTCTTCTTCTTCTTCTATTTGTTCCTCTTCTTCCTCTTTTTTTTTCTCCTCCGTAATATTTCATCTCCTCCTCCTCCTCCTCTTCAATCCTATTTAAAATCCTCCTCCTCCTCCTCCTCTTTTTTTCTCTTTCGCTCTCGTTCCTCCGCCTCCTCTTCCTCCTCCTCCTCCTCGTCATCTATTACTCTTTGATTCCTCCTCCTCCTCCTCCTCCTCCTAGTCGTCATTTGTTATTCTTTAGATTTCTCGTCTTAGTCTTCCCCCTTCTCTCCACCACCACCACCACCACCACCACCACCACCACCACCACCTGTCCTCTCTACACAGTCCTGTCCTCTGTAACACTTTCCCCATCATCATCCCCCCGCCGCCTCGCCGCCCGCCACACACTCGCGTCGCCTGCTCGGGATGTGAGGGCCGCTGCGGAAGGCTCCCGACCCCCGCTCAGTTTACCTCGCGTATCCGAACACTGTCTCCGCCCTCCGTGCTATCCGTATCAGTATCCGTAAGCGTAAAAGTGCGGGAACGTGTATGCGGGTGTACGAATGCGTCACTACGCCGGATTTTGTTCGGTTCCTTCGCGGATTTTTTTTTTTTTATTATTTTTTTATGATCTGATTCCGTTGCGTGTTCGCTTCATCGTTTTCGTGTGAATTATCATGTCCGTGTGCGCATGTTTCCGTGTGTGGGTGATATACTTACGTACGCAGTGTTTCCCCACGTACGCACTCACGTACATGGCCTGAAAATGTGAATAATGTGAAGGAAATTAATGGAAAAGAAAAAAAAGTTTGTGGCTGTGATGTTTACGTGAAAAAAATCAAGTGTTTTCTTTCTCTCTAATTATCACTTCCTTATCTACTTGAGTGAGGGGAAAAGAGGGGTGCATGTAACAGGTGGGTGAGCTGGGCAGGTGAGGGGAGTGAGAGGGGAGTGAGAGAGGGGATGTGTGCTCAGAGTGAGGGGTGATGGTTGAGGGTTAAAGGTGAGAGTGTAACTAAGAGTGAGGGGAAAGA
>NW_026973676.1:1210000-1215000 GCF_035594125.1 Scylla paramamosain | reverse complement strand
TCCACCCATCCACCCACCACACACTACCTACAGGCCCATCCATCCATCCATATACTCATCTCACCCACACTTACCCATCCATCATTCCACCCATCCCCATCAAACTATCCACCTGCCAGCCCATCCACTCTACCATCCACTACACACTGACCTACCCATCAACAACCATAACCATTCATTAATTTACCAGCATCCATCCACTGTTCACTGACTCTCCACTAACATACTTATTCGCACTCATCCACTCAACCACTTCCCCATCTATCCACTCATCACAACAAACCCACTATTTACGCCTCATCCACACCCTTCACTCGTCCATCCTTTCTGCGGTCCACCTGCCATCCTACTGTGCTTTGCCTATTAGGTTTACGAGTGTCGCAGGAAAATCTCAAGGCTTCGGATGATTATAGTGTATCACGATATGCAGAAGTGTATTTAAACCATAGTTATGCCAAATGGGTGTCTACTGTGTGTGTGTGTGTGTTTGTGTGTGTGCATGTTTTCCAGGCAAGGCGGTGCGCATGCTCCTCTTTTTCCGTCATTAACTGATAGTTTGTATTAAATCTGGCCAATGGCAGGGCAGGACAGCAGCAGGTGACCCCCATGAAAGGCGGGAACCGCCTTCCACATACGAGGCTCGAGAGCTCAGTTTGAAGCTGGCTGTCGTGGTGTGAGGTTGGAATACATATAAATACTATTACTGGAATATTATTGCGACAAAATTCATCGTTGTGCGGCTTCCCACAATGAGCGCCGTGTCTGGAGTGTGGCAGTGTATATCTGGTAAGGTTAATATCCTTAGGAATTATGACACACACACACACACACACACACACACACACACACACACACACACACTCGCTGTTTGGGTATTTTTGAGGTTATTTATTTATTTATTTAGTGTTTCTTTACATGTGAGTCTAGAAACGGGTGGAAATTTAGCTAAGTATTGATATAGGAAGGGTCATCTATATGTAAACAAACCGGTCGGTCGAGGTGCCTATAATATACACTTGACTTTTCATTTATTATAAGCCTGACATGTCACAATGGACCCAAACGTCTAAATTTTCATATCCGTTGGTCAGAGTTATGCCACTGCCTGTTTTTGGTGAGATGAAAGTATAAATAAGGCAAAATTTTAACCGGCTCCTTGACCGAGGTCGCCGCTGGCCGGCGCCGCCATGATGGATGGACAGGTCCCAGCTAGTCAGGTTCCAGTATTATTTCATTATTCTGAACTTATTTATTTCGGTTCCTAGGTACGTTTTTATGGTTTCTAAAAATAGTTAGTGGCTTTTGAAGTGTTTTTCGTGCTTGTGTTGAGTAAATAAGTTGACTCTGCTGTTGTTTTTTAGGTAAATATGGGCGGGATTGTCTGTTGATTTTTACATAACGGCTCTAAAAAATTTTTTATTTCGCCTTATAATTAAGTTATCATTGCTTCTAAAATCTGTTTATGATTTTTAAAGTGTTTTAGCATCCTAAAGAGCTAGATATGTGCACTTAAAAATTATTTATAGGCATGTTAAAAGTCGAGATGGTGACATTTTTTGTTTTCGTATTTCTCTATTTCGGCTTGTGACTAACTTTAGATTGTTTTAAAAAATAATTCAGATTTTTTAAAGTGTTTTTTCGTTCTGTTAGGTCAAAGTGGGTGAACATTTCAATTATTTTTAATAGTGTTTAGGTTCCAACACTTTTTTTTACACTTTTACGATTTATTTGTTTACTTCTGGTTCTAGGTAGCTTTTAGTTGTTTGAAAAGATAGTTTAGATTTTTTAATATTTTTTATAGTCCTGTAAAGTCAAAATGGGTGGACTTTTCAGTGGTTTTAATGATGTCAAATGTTCCAACAATTTTTCCATATTTCATGTTAATATTTTTCTAATACTACTCAAGCTGGAGATGTTATGATATTATGAATATTATTTAAAGTAATTGTCAAGTCAGAATATATAAGGCATTCGGGCCTAGCTGCATTTTTTCGAGGGGTCAATTTCAAAATGAAAACCGTTTCGCTACGTAAGTTAGCCGCCATTATGACGTCATCAGCTGACGTCATCACCGGGGCCCAGAGTGGAACCGCCCTCCCTCCCAGTCGCCAATATTTAGCTTAATTCATAGTGTTTTTCCAGGTATTTCCAGGTGTTTTCAGTGTGTGTGTGTGTGTGTGTGTGTGTGTGTGTGTGTGTGTGTGTGTGTGTGTGTGTGTGTGTGTTTCTGTCTGTCTTGCCCTGTCTTTCATCGTACATATGTTGATGATGTGTGTGTGTGTGTGTGTGTGTGTGTGTGTGTGTGTCTTACCCTGTCTTTCATCGTACATATGGTGATGCTGTGTGTGTGTGTGTGTGTGTGTGTGTGTGTGTGTGTGTGTGTGTGTGTGTGTGTGTGTGTGTGTGTGTGTGTGTGTCTATGTCTTGCCCTGTCTTTCATAGTACATATGGTGATGCTGTGTGTGTGTGTGTGTGTGTGTGTGTGTGTGTGTGTGTGTGTGTGTGTGTGTGCGTGCGTGCGTGAGTGTATCTTTCTATGTCTTGCCCTGTCCTTCATCGTACATATGGTGATGCTGTGTGTGTGTGTGTGTGTGCGTGTGTGTTTCTGTGTCTTGCCCTGTCTTTCATCGTACATATGGTGATGCTGTGTGTGTGTGTGTGTGTGTGTGTGTGTGTGTGTGTTTGAATAATTGAGTAACCTGTTGAGAGAATGAGTGGATGAAGAAAAGGAATGAGTGACGGTGGATGCGGGAACACCTGGCGATAGGAGTGGCTGTTTCTCTCTCTCTCTCTCTCTCTCTCTCTCTCTCTCTCTCTCTCTCTCTCTCTCTCTCTCTCTCTCTCTCTCTCTCTCTCTCTCTCTCTCTCTCTCTCTCTCTCTCTCTCTCTCCAGCAGCTCCCCTTCAATCTCCCCTCAGCCTTCCCCTCACTTACCCACTAACACACACACACTCACACACACACACACACACACACACCTGCCAATCTTTACCCATTACCTCCTCATAAGCTTCCTGCCCTTGGGAAAGTGAGGGGAGGGTAAGGGAAGGGAAGGAAGTGTACTAATGTGTGAGGGAAAAGAGAGAGAAGTGAAAGGAAGTTAGTGGTTTGTGTGTGTGTGTGTGTGTGTGTGTTTTATGTTTAAGTTGTGTAATTTTGGGTTAGGAGAGAGAGAGAGAGAGAGAGAGAGAGAGAGAGAGAGAGAGAGAGAGAGAGAGAGAGAGAGAGAGAGAGAGAGAGAGAGAGGAACCGAAGTAGAGATGTGATAAGAAGGAGGAGGAGGAGAAGAGGGAGGAAGAAGAAGAAAAGAAGATATGTATATTATAAAATACTTTAATGAAAAAAATAAATATAAATAGTAGAAGAGGAAGAGAAGGACGGCGAGGAGGAGGAGGAAATAAAAGAAAGAGAAATTAATGATGCTGAAGGTGAAAGGTTGCGAGAAAGATTGTGAAAGGGTAGAGTATGATGGTGTTGAGTGATAGTGATGATGGTGGTGGTGGTGGTGGTGGTGGTGGATTGGGATGAATGGAAATGATAGGGAATGTGTGAATGAATGACTACTGAAGTGGAAATATGAATGAATGAAGGAGTGTGCGTGTACGTGCGCCACTACTACTACTACTACTACTACTACTACTACTACTGCTATTACTACTGTTGCTACTGCTACTACTACTACTACCACTACTACTTGTGCTGCTGCTGCTGCTTCTGCTGCTGCTGCTGCTGCTGCTGCTGCTGCTGCTGCTGCTGCTGCTGCTGCTGCTGCTGCTGCTGCTGCTGCTGCTACTACTACTACTACTACTACTACTACTACTACTACTACTACTACTACTACTACTACTACTACTACCACCAGCTCTATAACTTGTTTCTCTCTCTCTCCCCACAGAGCGGCAAGTCCGGGGGTTACTACATGGCGCACTCCTACCCCCGGCGCCCCCCAGCCCAATGCAGGGATCGCCCCCATCCCCCGAGGACCCCGCCCCCCCTATCCGCCAGGTGAGTATCCTTCCCGCTCCTCCCCCCGCCTCTGTGAGCTTTGGACATCCCTGCCCCCAGCCCCCCACCCGCAGCTGCACGCCGGGTGGTGTGTGGGTGTGTGTTGCGGTGGCGTGCGTGGCGTGTGTTGTGGTGGTTGTGGTGGTGGTCGTGTGGTGGTGTGGTGGTGGTGCTGGTTTTGGGAAGGCCGTCGCGGGGCCCGCACGCCTGGTGGGGGGTGGGGGTGACAGGCTGTAGGTCAGGGGTTGTCCGCCACCCTCTTCCCTCCCTCCCTTCTTCCCCTCTCCCACGCTTTCCCCTCCTCGCCCTTCCCTCCTATCGCAGGAGGAATCCCCGGCGGGCCCTCGGTGGCGGGGCGCGAGGCCCCAGACGGGGTGGGGCGGCACCCGGCCTGCCCCGCGGCGCGGCACCGCTGGCGTGAGGGCGTGGAGGTGCCGCCCCCCGTGCCCCAACCCCCTCATGACTGTCTCGTGGTCTTGCAGCGGGGGGCGCCGCGCCCCCCAAGCCCCAGCGGTACTCGAGCGGGCCGGGCGGGCCGTCGGGCGGGCCGCCACCCATGATGGGCGTGAAGGCCGGGCTGCGGCCCGCGGCGCCGCCCCCGGGGCTCCCCGAGGGCCCCCGCCCGCCCCACCTGGCCCGCTCCTTCTCCTCGTACTCGTCCTCGCCGGAGCGGCTGGAGCTGCTCTACTCCTCGCAGGGTCAGTGCTCGCCGCGCCGCCCCGCCACTGCTGCCGCTGCTGCTGCCGCTGCTGCTGCTGCTGCTGCTGCCTGCTGTTTCCTTGCCTGTTTACCTCTGTGTTGCCTGCTCGGCCCGCCCCGCCCCGCCTGCCCATCATCCCATTCATCATCTAACACAAAATTAACACCCGCGGGGCTCCCACACACATCCTGTCCACTCCCTGTACCTACTCCCCCGACACACGTGAGGGCCAGCCTGGCACACCCCATTGTGGCCACTGTATGTGCTGCGCTGCCCTGGCCTGGCCTGCCCCGGC
>NW_026973676.1:1192500-1205000 GCF_035594125.1 Scylla paramamosain | reverse complement strand
CGGTTTAACAGCGAAATTAAGGATATACACGTGCAGCGTGTCGTTCATATATTCCTGGGACATCTTGTATTTTGTGCCTTAATTGATAAAACTCAAAGTACGATCATTTCTTTTCTAGTCAACTTCTAGAAGACTTGAATATATAATACCCCAAAAATAATGTAGTTTCATAAATTAGAAGTCAAGGTCTGATACTGAGATAGTCTATTGGCACCAAAACAATAAGGAATACCATAACAGACGATCAGCTGACGCGCAGCCTCCGCCTAGGCAAACACAATTCACTCAGCGTCATTATCATTATTATTATTATGATTATCATTGCACACCACGTTTTTCGGAATAACAGTTTTGCTATTGTATTGCAGGAATCAGTGCAGTGTTGCGTTTCTAGTGTTGCAAGGAGCAGTATGAGAGAGAGAGAGAGAGAGAGAGAGAGAGAGAGAGAGAGAGAGAGAGAGAGAGATCAACAAAAGCAGAAACGAAAAGAGTGATATAGAAGAAAAACAAACTAAGAAGCAAACAAACCATTTTTTTCCTGTTAATGTATCTTCTCAAAGACAAAGGAAAAAATGCGATTTTTAAGAAAACCAAAGAAAAAAATAATCAAGTTTTAATTTTTTATTTTTTTTGTCTCAGTAAAGTTGCTAAATGCAACAATGAATGGAGAGAGAGAGAGAGAGAGAGAGAGAGAGAGAGAGAGAGAGAGAGAGAGAGAGAGAGTTCAGAAATCCATCTTTGTCTTCTCTCACTTAGAAATGGTAAAGGAGGAAGAGAGAAGGAATGCATACTCTCTCTCTCTCTCTCTCTCTCTCTCTCTCTCTCTCTCTCTCTCTCTCTCTCTCTCTCTCTCTCTCTCTCTCTGGTCTTTTCAACAGTGAAAGTTATCAATCTCTTCCTTATTTTCTTTCTCTGCATTGCATTTCCTTGCTTCTATCACCTTATACAAAAAAAGAAAATAAGGAAAAGACAAACTGTCTCCACCACCTAAAAAGAAGAAAAAAGAATGATTGATAAAGAAAAAAATATCAAACTTGTAAGTACTATTAGAAAATATAATTATTTCCTTGAATCGTCCCTTATATATTTCTCCCACAGCCATTAGTAAACTTATATTCCTGATGTTTCTAATGGAAGAGACTGAGATAGATATAATGGGTCCCAATGGGAATGGGTATTAAAAGGGGGAATATGAGAAATGCATGGGTAGGAATGGTGAGGGGGAGGATTAATATTGTAATGGGTGTATAATGAAAAGATAAAAAGGTAGAAATTTATATATTATGGGTAAACATTATACAATGGGGTAATTTTATGAGTGGGAGAGGAATGGGTGCATGGGAGAACAGGAAAGAAAATAATATAATTATTTAAAAAAGGAGAGAAACAACAATAACTAAAAATTTTGATATAACGAAGAAAAAAGTAGAAATCAAAAATATAATGGGTTAATTTTACAATGGGGGTGCATGAAAGGGAATGGGGAAATAATGGAAGAATGGGTGCATGAGAAGATAAAGACAAAAATAGGTATAAGAAAGGAGAGAGAAAAATGATGATTTAAATTATAAAGATTAGTTTTATGAGTGCATGGGAGGGAAAGGGGGAGGAATAGGGGCATGACAAAATAAAATAATAGTAACAATAATAAATACATGTAAGAAAGAGAGAAAAAAAGGAAAAAAGGTAGAAGTCTAAAATATAACGGGTTGTTTTATAATGGGGGTGCATGGGAAGGAATGGGAAAAGAATAGGTGCATGATAAAATATAAAAGAAAAGCAAAAATACATAAGAGTATAAGAAAGAAAGAAAAAGGTTGAAATTAAAATATATTGGCTTAGATTTACAATCGGGATGCATGGGAGGGAATGAGGAAGGAATGGGTGCATGGGGGAATCAAAAAACCAACAGTAATCAGCAATAAAAAGGAGAGAGAAAAAATTGGTAGTGATGTAAATAATAGCAGTTAGTTTTATGGGTGCATGGGAGGGAATGGGGAGGAATGGGTACAAGCCAGTAACCTAACTCATACTTTCAGACGACTCATATCTTCGGCCTGACACAAAACCTCCAAAATTGGGCAAGGGGAGAGGTACAGTAATCCAGCCATGCCTTTTTTTGCCTTTTGCTCTATATATTACTACTATTTTTCCCATCTACCACCACCGCCACCACCACCACTACTATTGTTATCACTATTACTATTGCTAGCTAACATTCACACTAATCACCATCACAGTTATATTAAAAGCTATTATTAAAACTTAACCATCACCACCACCATCCCCCCAAAAAAAGTCCCTTCCCCCTACTATCAAAAAAAAAAAATTATATATATATGTAGAAGTTATATTAAATGATTGCTTTTTTGAATATCTAGACTTTTTTTTCGACGTAAATCTTTTTTTTTCGGTGTTTTTTTATTGTCTTTTCTTGCAAGAGTTTTTCGGTATGTGGAATTTTTAATGTTCCTTTTTTCATCTCTCTCTCTCTCTCTCTCTCTCTCTCTCTCTCTCTCTCTCTCTCTCTCTCTCTCTCTCTCTCTCTCTCTCTCTCTCTCTCTCTCTCTCTCTCTCTCTCTCTCTCTCTCTCATAATTCTGTAAGTTTTTTTTTCTTTATTTTTCTCTTTTTTTAAGCACGAAAGATATGCGTTTCTGAGCATCATAAATCTCTCTCTCTCTCTCTCTCTCTCTCTCTCTCTCTCTCTCTCTCTCTCTCTCTCTCTCTCTCTCTCTCTCTCTCTCTGTCTCTGTCTCTGTCTCTACGTATTTTAAAGAATGAATATGTAACTTAACACACTTTACTCTTATTACTATTACATCTGTATTTCTTTATATATCTGTACATACTTCTGTGTCATGTATACTGCTACTACTACTACTACTACTACTACTACTACTACTACTACTACTACTACTACTACTACTACTACTACTACTACTACTACTTTTTTGGCTCCAGAAGTTACGTGCGTGCTGCATTACTAACTTACTTTTTCTCTAAGAACTGAATGTACTAATCTATATTAATTGCAACAAAGTTCTTAATTGTATGATAGATTTAAAAAGGCCAAGTGTATTTTTTGTATTTTGTATGTTGTATGTGTGTGTGTGTGTGTGTGTGTGTGTGTGTGTGTGTGTGTGTGTGTGTGTGTGTGATTAGAAAACTCATGTCTCTTTTATCTCTTTCTGTCTCTATCTCTCTTTTTCTCTCTCTGTCTCTCTGTTTATTTATATTTTTTTCTATCTTTGTCTCTTTCTCTGCTTGTCTTATCTGTGTTTTACTTCTCGCTTTCTTTGTCTTTCTGCTTCTGTGTCTATCTGTCTATTTCTTTTGTGTATTCTCTTTTTCTTTCTGTCTTTCTGTTTTTTATCTCTTGCTTTTATTCCTCCTTTGTTTGTTTTTCTTCTGTCTGTCTGTGTGTCAGTGTCTCTCAATCTATGTGCATATATCCCTCAGTGATTCTCTCTCTCTCTCTCTCTCTCTCTCTCTCTCTCTCTCTCTCTCTCTCTCTCTCTCTCTCTCTCTCTCTCTCTCTCTCTCTCTCTCTCTCTCTCTCTCTCTCTCTCTCTCTCTCTCTCTCTCTCTCAGTCTAGCCTCACACACACTCACTAGTCACCTTAGTGCTGCTGCTGCTGCTGCTGCTGCCACTGCTGCTGCTGCTGCTGCTACACTGGGATGAGGACTGTGCATGCCTCCCACACCCCCACACCCCCACAGTGCCCCTTAAATAGCCATTCAGAAGTCTAGTTATCAATTTTTATAAACTTTTTTTTTCAAAGTTTTTAATATTTTTTATGTTGACTAATTCGTATGTTTGTCTTACTACTACTACTACTATTACCATTGTTACTTAACTATTACTATTACTACTATTGACATGGTGTGTGTATTGCTCATCTATCTATCTATCTCTATATAACGAATGATATATGTGTGTGTTCGTGTGTATGTGTATGTGTGTGTGTTCGTCTGCAAGAGAGGAACCAGTCTTGTCATGTGCTCATATGTAACACTCAGTATACATAGATGTGTGGCCATTCGTTGCCTATACCCACTCATGCATATACAGTACTGCATGTATTACTCAATGTGTATAAACAAATTCAAACTATACCACAAAACTGAGATTCACATGTTTTTTTCCCGTCCACAGAAAAATCGGTATCATTTGAGAAGTCAGTTTCCTTCAGCGATGACCTGCCTGACCTCAGCACCCCCCAAAGCAGCACGTCCCTGCAGGTAACCCATGGTGGCTCTGTCTGTGTGTTCTGTCCATCCCCATCCCTCCTGACACACCACCACCACCACCACCACCACCACCACTACCTCCTCCTTTCCTTCCCATCCTTCCCTCAGACAGTCACTGCTCAGTCTCTACCTTGAGCTTCAAGTGTTGCAGGTAATGGTGTTCTCGTTACCACTACTACTACTGCTACTACTGCTACTACTACTACTACTACTACTACTACTACTACTACTACTACTACTACTACTACTACTACTACTACTACTACTACTACTACTACTACTACTACTTTTGCTACAAAGAAGATATATTAAATTTTCATGTATGTCTTGGATCAACACACACATGCACACACATACATGCACACACATACATACTACTACTACTACTACTACTACTACTACTACTACTACTACTACTACTACTACTACTACTACTACTACTACTACTACTACTGCTACAAAAAGATCCATTCTATTCCTTGTATATCTCAAATCAACACACTCACACACACACATATACACATACACATACACAAAACACAATCCTCTGATATTGTGCGTGAGTACGTATGTGTGTGTGTGTGTGTGTGTGTGTGTGTGTGTGTGTGTGTGTGTGTGTGTGTGTGTGTGTGTGTGTGTGTGTGTGTGTGTGTGTGTGTTTCACTGTTTACTTACCTGTGTGTGTTTGTCTGTGTGTCTGTGTGTGCTGGCACCAAATACTGGTGGCTTTAGAGGTATTATCATGTGACCTTGTGACCTCCCATAGTAATACCCAGCATGGGAGGGCAGGGGCTGTGGCTGTGGCTTAGCTGGGTACTGTGACAAATACACCTCTAGTATATTGGGTGTACTGTATAGATTTGTGTGGGGATGGAGAGTATGAAAAGTATGTTAAAAAATGCACCATGATTTCTGTATGTTGGGTGTAGCTTGACTTGCAGGGCTGTGTGGGGCTGTGAATGTGAAAAGTATACTTATAAAACTGCAAAATAGACTTAATTATGCTTTTTTTCATGTTGGGTGTGGTTGTTTAGTACCTGTGTGGGCCTGTGGGGTATTAAATTTACACTTATTCACACTAAAAAAAAAATATATACACCCAAATATTTGTACATTGGGTGTAGCTTGTCTTGGATCTGTGTGGGACTGGAAGGTATTAGAAGTATACTAGTTCACATTACAAATTAACAAGAATGCACCCTAATTATACTTTTCTGTATATTGGGTGTATTTTACCTTGAACCACTGGGGCTGAAAATATGAAAAGTGTATTGATTCACACTGTAAAATGCTGAATATGATGCTGTGTTGATTATTCTTTGTTGGGTACAGCTTGCAGTGAATATGTATGGGACAGGAAAGTATGTTATGTACACTAATTCACAATACAAAACAATTCATATAATGCTAACTTGATTTTGTATGGGCTTGGGTGTACATTGAGTGTAGTTTTGGATCTGTTAGGTTGAGTGCAATAGCCAGAAAACACAATATGATGCTTTTTTTTAATGTTTTTATGTAAGATGGACACTGGCCAAGGTCAGCAAAATGAGAGAGAGAGAGGGGGGAACACTAATTGAGGTGCCAATCCCAATAAAAGATAAAAAATATCTTTCAAAATTGGAGAATAAGTGTCTTGAAATATGTTTTGATTATACTCTATATTGGGTGTAGTTTGGGTGAAGATGTAAACTGGCTTAAGAATAGGTGTAGATTTGAGTACCTTTAAGCTGAGTACAATGCCTGTAAAACATAGTATGATGCAGATTTCAGCTATATTCTTTTAGGTATGTTACACATCATTTTGGGTGTAGATCTGGGTGTAGCCTGGCTTTAAAATGAGTGCAGAGTTAAGTGTGTTAAGCTGAGTGCAAAAAATACAAAACACAATGATTTTGGCTTTGATAATATCATTGGATGTAACCTGGAGTGTGTGGGGGTGACTAAATTCTCTCGGGTGTAGTGTTGGTGTAGCGTGGGGTGTGTGGGTCAGAGTTCACAGTCAAGTCACTTAGGTATTGATTCACCCTCATTCCTGACTCATCACCTGCAGTGTCTGGCTGGGAGCTGGTGGGTCAGGGAGTGAGGGGTGACATGTGAGAAGTGATGGGTGAATGGGTGATTGGGGATGATGTTAGTTTAAGTGTAGGTGGGATGTGTTGTGGGAAAGTATTGCAAAAGAGAGAGAGAGAGAGAGAGAGAGAGAGAGATACTGTTTGTTTCAATTCAATATTTGAGTGTTTGGTATTTGGTTTACCAAAGTCTATATTTTCCAGCAGTAATGGGCAGATTAGTAAGAAAACTATTGCTGTGTTCATTTTAATCCAGTTGCTGAGTGTTTGAGAATCTTCATTTATTATTTTGTTAGTTTATTTATAATTCTGTGATGAGTCTAGCTTGGTCTGGGTCTTTTTTATCAGTCACTGGGTTTTCAAGGGTGCTTTTGTGAATTTGTGGGAATTTCAAGGGGGTTTTTTAAGTTATTGGAGTTTTCAAGGGTGTTTTTGTGGGTTACTGGGGTTTTGAAGAGTATTTTTACAAGTTATTTCAGCATCTGAATATTTGAGGGTGTTTATTTATTGTTTTGTCTATTTATTTGAATGAGGTGATTCTGTGATGAGTCAAGCTTGGTGTAGCTGAAGCATATTATATGAGGAGTGTTTACGTGCTTCAGTTGACAGCCTAGCAAGGTCCCTACACCGTTACAGAAAACAAAGATGGCTAGACGACACCAGGTCAGCTCTGTGATATTAGGAAACAGTTCTGGTGGGTTAGAGACAATTAGAAAACAAGTTTGTGTGTCTTATAAATAACATCAACAGGAAAGCACCAACAGGAAAGCAAAAAAATGTTTATGAGAACCTGATCAATCATAGTGCCTCAAAAAGTATCTGTATCAAAACTCAAAAACACTTCAAAATCTATCTATTTATCTATATACCAGGCTGGCAATCCCACACAGGGCAGCCCAGACAAGGTACCACACACTCTTACCTCTAATAATCAATCTGTCTATACACCAGGTCAGCAGCCTCACATGGGGCTGCCCAGATAAGACGCCACATACTCACACACGCACACACTTGTTCACACTCTTAGTCCCATCAGCCCCTGGTGGAAAATATAAGGCAAAAATTTGCAAAAATAACTTTAAAAAGATAGAACATTATGAAATTGACTTAATCCCATGAAAGTAAAAGTGCGAACAGTAAGCAAACTTTCTCAAACATAGATCCAGCGCCATGACAGTCCACACAGCCCCTTTGACAGCCCCTTAGCCCCCCCAGCAGCCCCCTAAATAGCCCACAGCCCAGCTCCTGCTCTGTGGGTCTTGGCAGTGTGCAGTGTGACTTGGTAGAAACACTACCACCCTTGCTGTGTCCTTAGCTCGCTGCCTACAAGGTTAACAAAGCCTCATTCACTTGTGTTCTCAGATGCTCTGTTGTTGTGCCTCTCTGCATTATAACTGGCTGTGCTTATTGGGTGTCCCTTGAGATTTCAAGAGTATTTTCACAAGTTATTAGGGTTTTCAAGGGTGTTTTTATGGTTTTTATAAGTTATAAGTTTTCAAGGGTGTTTTTATAAGTTATTGCAATTTTCAAGGATGTTTTTGTAAGTTATTGGGGTTTTCAAGGGTGTTCTTGCCAGTTATTGGGATTTTCAAGGGTGTTTATGTGGGTTCTAATAGAATTACAGTCTAACAGGCTCTAATGGATGTTATTGGAGTTTTCAAAGGTATTTTCATGAGTTTTTTAGCAGTTTGGCAAAATTTCTGACCTTGTAATAGGTGTTATTGCGGTGTATAAGGGTGTTTTCATGATTCAAGTGATAGTTTTGCAAATATCCTTTATTGTTAAAGAAAACACCCATGAAAACCCAGGTACTCTTCTCAGAGGTCTTTATATAACCAGTGATAGTTTAAACAATTCTACATCACCACTGGAAGAAACTGATAAAAAAACACTCTTGAAAACATTCCTGCTAAGAGAGACAGAGAGTGTGAGAGTGAGAGACAGAGAACAAAGGGTCTGAGAACACCAGCCTTAGAGAACAACCCCACTCTGAGATACATTACAATAACTATGGTGGGTTTGAACTTATTTTTACATTCTCATCTCTATTTTTTTTTGTAACCAATCCTCGTTTTTTACCGCCATTTTTTTTCTCTAATATACTTCACCGACTCAATTTTATTATTTTGACTAATCTGTTTTCTATGACTGTAGCCGAGAAACAGCCTATGAAGCCAGCGATCAAGTGCTCCACCCTGCCCAGGATGTCCTCCCAAGGTGAGTGGTGTCCCTGCACTGCACCCTCACTGCCCCCTCCCTCTGCCCTTTGCCATCCCTCTTCCTCAGTACCCATTGAAAGGATACGGTTTTCTATGACGTACGCTAAAGAAAACTGAGTCAAATTAAGGGAGATTATGATATGCATGACTACACACACAAAAAAATACGTTTTTCTCTGATGTGTGCTTAATGAAATGGAGTTTAATTTTAGGGAGACTATGATATATGATGTATGCTAAAGAAAGTATAGTTAGGTTAAGCGAGACTATGACATGCATGACAGTACACTTTATATAGTGCATATACGTAAATCTTTATGAATAATATAGTTTGGCTTAATAAGACAGGAGGTTAATAATGTTGACATATTGATAATAATAATACATACACACATATACACATACAAGCATGTTTAGATGTATAATTAGATTCCTATGTATATCTTTTTTTTTTATTTAACCTTTTTAATACATCATCAAATGCCTGGTTAAAAAGAATCAAGAAAATTAAGAAATCCATGAATCATTAAAAATATAAATGGCTTTTGTAGCTTATAAGCAAAGCAAATGTTCTTTATTTTTTATTTTTTTCCCTTTTATGTTTTCGTAATACTCTGGTTTACAGTAATTGCGGTGTTGTAGTTAGCCGGGTGAGTGTGTGTGTGTGTGTGTGTGTGTGTGTGTGTGTGTGTGTGTGATGGTGGCGGGTGTGTTGCTGGGAGCTTCTGTTGTGTGTGTGTTGCAGGGAGTGTGTTGCAAGAGTGAGTGAGAGAGGCTTATGTTGTGTTGTATTGTGGGTAGTGTTGCAGTAAGGAGTTTTGTATTGTTTTGTGTTGCAAGAATAAGTAAAGTTTGTATTGTATGTGGCAATGATTGAGTTGCATAAAGATCTTTTGTGTTGAGAGAATAATTGAAGTTTGTTTTGAGTTTTGAGAAGGAGGAGGAAGAGTTGTGTTTCAGGTTTTGTGTTGCAAGAGTGAGTGATGTTTGTATTGTATTGTGTTGTGTGTATGGCAGTTGTGTTGTGTTTATGAAATTTGTGTGTGTGTGTGTGTGTAAGAAGAAGTTAAATATTGTGCTACAAAGTTGTGTTGCATTTAGTTAAAGAAAAGTTATTTTATTAAGAGAGAGTGAGTGAGTAAGGATGTGATGTCAGAGAGAGAGAGAGAGAGAGAGAGAGAGAGAGAGAGAGAGAGAGAGAGAGAGAGAGAGAGAGAGTTGCCATTTACTTAGAGGGCAAGGCAGGAGAGAACAGCTAGAGTCAGTGAAGCTAAACTCTCTTATCTTAGCTCTAATGGAATCTACAGTTATTTATAAGGGACTTTATATCACTACTGTATATTTAAGAGAATTCACCACCACCACCACCACCACCACCACCACCACCAATATAAGCATCAATACAATTCCTTTTTTCTTCACACTTAGAAATCAACTCTTTCTTTTATCATTTTGGAAGCAGATTAGTAGGGTCTCTCTCTCTCTCTCTCTCTCTCTCTCTCTCTCTCTCTCTCTCTCTCTCTCTCTCTCTCTCTCTCTCTCTCTCTCTCTCTCTCTCTCTCTCTCTCTCTCTCTCTCTCTCTCTCTCTCTCTCTCTCTCTCTCTCTCTCTCTCTCTCTCTCTCTCTCTCTCTCTCTCTCTCTCTCTCTCTCTCTCTCTCTCTCTCTCTCTCTCTCTCTCTCTCTCTCTCTCTCTCTCTCTCTCTCTCTCTCTCTCTCTCTCTCTCTCTCTCTCTCTCTCTCTCTCTCTCTCTCTCTCTCTCTCTCTCTCTCTCTCTCTCTCTCTCTCTCTCTCTCTCTCTCTCTCTCTCTCTCTCTCTCTCTCTCTCTCTCTCTCTCTCTCTCTCTCTCTCTCTCTCTCTCTCTCTCTCTCTCTCTCTTTTCCCGTTCCCTGCTCCCATCACCTCCCCATCTGCCCCCCCCCCCTTCCCGGTCTGTGCAGTCCCCCCCGCCCTCGCTTGGCTCTCCCCCCCGACCCGCAGACGCCATCTTGCCCACCATGTGTCGGCTCTTGCAGGTGTGGTTCATATTTTCTTTGGTGTTTGCTGTTTATATATGTGTGTGTGTGTGTGTGTGTGTGTGTGTGTGTGTGTGTGTGTGTGTGTGTGTGTGTGTGTGTTTTATTTTTTTGTGTTTTTTTATTTTCTATTTTTTCTTTTCATATTTCTATTTTTTATGTTTCTTCTTCTTGATGTGTGTGTGTGTGTGTGTGTGTGTGTGTGTGTGTGTGTGTGTGTGTGTGTGTGTGTACAACTTTGCTGTACTTTCATGTATTGTTATATGCACTTAATTGTTATCATTATTCATCATTACCATTATCCTCACCTGTAACAGATAGGGCAACTTACACACACACACACACACACACACACACACACACACACACACACACACACACACACACACACACACACACACACACACACACACACACAGCAAGACCACACCCACATCCCACACTTACCCTACCAAACAAAATATGAGCCTGACAATAAGAGGCTCACCCATCAGCCTTGCCAGGGACTAAGAGAGGCAGACATATAGCTGAGCTTCTTAATGGTAGGGCCCTGTTCATTTAACAGGAGTTGCTGTAGGTTGCAAGCAGATGGGCTGTGGCTAAGGGTTGTGGTTAAGTGTTGTGGGTAAGAGGTTGTGGCTAAGGGGTTGTAGTCGTGCTGTTCCAATGTGTGTGTGTGTGTGTGTGTGTGTTGTGTGTCTGTGTGTGGTCCCAGTTCTGCCTAAGAGTGGCCACCATGAGTTTTGAGGTCTGTTAGGGAATAGCTGGCTGGGTGACCTCTAAATTGTACGTAGGAATTCATACACAAACACACACACACATACATGCAGTCAGTCAGTCAGTCAGTCAATTCCCCAACCAGTCAGTCAGTCAGTTAGTCAATCATTCAGTCAGTCAGCTCCCCACTCAGTCAGTCAGTCAGCCTGTCTTACAAAGCATAGGGAACTCAAACATATTTTTTTCCACTTAGGCTCCCCATCTCTCCCCTATCTCCTCCCATTCCTGCATTTAGCTTCTCCCCTTCCCCTCTATGTCTGCCCATGCTGTCTGTGTGTATGTCTGTCTGTCTGTTTGTACTTTCCTTGTTTTTGTTTTACCATCTGTTTGTGTTTCATGCTTTATTCAGTTGTGTTTTATTTATTTTTTTTATTTATTTAATCCAATGTGCAGTTCGGATTAAAAGGTTTTATTTATTTTTCTATTATATTTGTTTAATTTTTGTTTATTCATTTTATTGCTGTTTTTTTTTTATCCCTGTTACTTATTTTTTCTCATTTTCATGTTTTTTGTGTATATATTTTTATTTATTTTTTGTCAATACTTCCTACTTAATTTTTCTTTTTATTTATTTCATAAGGGTTCGCTTTGCTTGTGTCCTCATATTTGTGTTGTTGTTTTTTGTTAATTTTCCTTCATATTTCATCCTTTTTCCTCCATAATCCTTTTCAATAGTTCATATTTGTATAGATGTCTTAAAAAATTTATCTCCATGCCAAAATTTTTCACTCATCAATCTCATTAAACTTTCACAGCAAGAATTTGTAAACTTCTCTCTCTCTCTCTCTCTCTCTCTCTCTCTCTCTCTCTCTCTCTCTCTCTCTCTCTCTCTCTCTCTCTCTCTCTCTCTCTCTCTCTCTCTCTCTCTCTCTCTCTCTCTCTCTCTCTCTCTCTCTCTCTCTCTCTCTCTCTCCATTTTTTCACAAGTTCTTATTGTTTATTTTCTTTGCTAGTTCTCATTTATCACATATTATTAGTGTTCCTTTCTTCTTAGCTCTCCAAAACATCCCAGTGATCTAAGTGTGTGTGTGCGTGTGTGGGTGTGTGTGTATGTGTGTAGGTTAGGTTAAGTTGTGTGAATAGTAAGTGGTTGAAGATTTAATGAAATTAATTATATGGGAGGAAGAAAGGAAGGAAGGAAGGAGAGAAATTGTTTGAGTGAA
>NW_026973676.1:1177500-1190000 GCF_035594125.1 Scylla paramamosain | reverse complement strand
CTTTCTGTTTTGTCCTCCTCCTCCTCCTCCTCCTCCTCCTCCTCCTCCTCCTCCTCCTCCTCCTCCTCCTCCTCCTCCTCCTCCTCCTCCTCCTCCTCCTTTCTCCTCCTCCTCCTCCTCCTCCTCCTCCTCCTCCTCCTCCTCCTCCTCCTCCTCCTCCACAGTCCTTGTTAATATAGCATCAAGTTTTAATCAGTTACTCAGTCCTCCTCCTCCTCCTCCTCCTCCTCCTCCTCCTCCTCCTCCTCCTCCTCCTCCTCCTCCTCCTCCTCCTCCTCCTCCTCCTCCTCCTCCTCCTCAGTAGACACAAGACCTGACTAAGATAGCAGCACCATACTGCATAAGAGAACAGTCATAAGCGCACACACAACCACCCCCACCACCTCCATGTGCACCTTCCATATGCACATGGGAATAGCTGTGTAAATATTGACGTATACATACACAAGCAAATGCTGTACACACTAGAATGCATGTGTATTTTTTTCTTTCTTTTTCTTTTTTTCTTTTTTACATTTTCTTTTTTTATTTCTTTGCTTCTTTTTTATTTTTCTTGCTGTTTTTGGTATATATATTTATATTTTTTTTTACATATATTTTTTGTTGTATCAGTTTATTTGTTTATATTTTTTTGTAAGTTTCACAAGGAAGTGTCATGTTTTTCATTTTATTTCCTATTTTTTCATTTATATATTTATTTTTTTATTTACTTTGATTTGATTTGATTTCTGTTTTAACTATTTTCTTTCTTTCTTTCTCTATTTATTTTTTATCTTGTGCATCTTATTGTATACATATTAGTTATATTTCCTTTGCATGTTTTCCTTTAGTTTTTAAGGTTATAGTTTTGTTCAAAGATTTAAGATTTATTTTAAGGAATATTTATGATTGTGCATTTTTTCCTAATTTGTTCTTTGTCTTTATGGGAATAAGCTTTTTCTTTCTTTCCTTTCTTGCTTTTGAATAAGCCAGATGTTTCCTTTTTGCAATAAGCCAGCTTTATTTATTTATTTTTATCTTTTCAGCATGTCAAGAATTTGCTTTCCTGTGAAGAGAAATTTTAAAGATATTATTTTGAAATCCACCATTATTTAAGTTTCATCGTGCATATTTCCTTATGTTTCAAGTCCAGAATTGGTATATATTATTTCAAAATCTACTATTATTTCAGTTTCATTTAGATTGCTTTTTATGCCAGATCCAAAATTGGTACATACAAAAAAAATCTGTTGCTTCTTTCATTCATTTGATATTGTATGAATAAGTTCGCCCTCACATTCCTTATTTAGAGCAAAACAATGAAGAAACACCATTAGAACCTGACAAACAGTCTCTCTGGCCTTGAGAAACAATTGTGGTGAGAGAACAAAGCTTCAAGAACACCACTCGATCTCTAACTCTCTCACACACACCCACACACACTGACACACAGACACACAAATATGATAAAGAAAGCTATATGTTCAAGTGATATCAAGAACCAGCCTCCCACATTGAACTAATGGACTTTTGGAGTGACTCAAATGAAGATATGGTGACAGCAGACAGTGTACACATGTTTACAAATATGTATAAATATACAATTACGTAAACAAACACACACACACACACACACACACACACACACACACACACACACACACACACACACACACACACACACACACACACACACACACACACACACACCTCACAAAGCAACACAGCAACGCAGGCAACATAGGCAGCACAATTTCTCCTTCACCATGGAATGTTTATGTCACACTGCCTTGCTGAGTGTTTTGTGTGTACATACGTATGTGTATGTGTGGCGCCCTCACCAACACTAGACTCAGGCCGTGACACTCTGAAAAGCAAAACATTTCAAGAAGGCATTCAGTTGAGCACCACACAATACAGTGAGATGGGAAATTTACAACACATAAGAGATATTAAGTGAAAACTACTGGAGTGGATGAGATTTTTTGGACATTAGAGAAATGAGAACAATACTTAGAGAAAAACACTTACTCTGATGGAAATTAATAAATGGAGTCCCACAAGGATCAGTGTTAGCTCCAGTAATGTTCTTGATATGTCAGTCATAGAGAGACTAGTATTGAAACAAACTTAATGAATGCATTTGCTGATGATGCAGAGCTTTAAGATGATAATAAATGATGATAATAAATGATGACGAATGTGTTGACTGATGAAACTGTGTGTGTGTAAGAAATATTTATAGTTTTAACCCTTGAAATCTGGGTACTTTATTGGAACTTATTAATCTTACTAGGCACTTTTAGGTCAAAATATTTTCTTGACACAGCACAGCTTGCTGATTTGAAGGCAGCACACATAAAGCTTAATAAAATCATGCAGTCTCAGCTTCAATGAGAATATAGAACAGCAATCACACTTAGAGGGTTGAAGATAAATATAACAAATAATAGTAGAAATAAAAAAAAAAAAAAAAAACAGACAAATATATAAATACAAGGGCACAAGAGTAAATCTCAGGCCCTGTACACAACAAACAGATAAATACAAACATACACATTCCCCCCCAAACCCCCCACAGCCCCATCTCCCCACTAAGTCTCCCAGAACAGTACAGACCCCTTCCGAGCCCCTCGCCTCCCCAACTCCCAACCCCAAAATGTGAAGCGATGAGGAAGGGGCACTGAATATTAGTTTAACTTACAATGTGGAGCTTTCCCCATTCCCCCATTCCCCAATTACCCCCAAAGCAACAACTTCTCCCCAACTGTGATCCCCAATACAGCCCCGACCCCCACCCAGTTCTAGTCTTGCCTGGCCCGTTGCTCAGAAATTTATTGTCCATGCAAGGAAAGTTTCTAGCATATTTTTAGAACGCAATGCCGATTTCATTATTTTTTCCCGCCATTTAGCGCCTGTGGGAAATTAGCACTAGTGATAGTTGTCTGTGTGTGTGTGTGTGTGTGTGTGTGTATGTGTGTGTGTGTGTGTGTATGTGTGTGTGTGTGTTTGTGTATTTGTCTGTGTATGCCGGTCTCCATGCACAACAGGGTTTGTGTGTACATGGTGTGTGTGTATGTGTGTGTGTGTGTGTGTGTGTGTGTGTGTGTGTGTGTGTGTGTGTGTGTGTGTGCATTCATCTCCTTGTCCATGTATGTGATGAGGTTGTACTGTTAAGGTGCCCACACACCCCCACCTTCCCCAGCCCTGCAATGCCATGGTACCACCAGTGCCTTCCAGGGCTCACATACACTTGGCACTCTGTTCGTGTGGCCCGCAGTGGTGCCACACAGACATCATTACAAACCAGTTTATTTTCTTACAGTTTCTTGGATTATTTTTTTCTGTTGTTGTTGTGAAAGAGATCTTATAACTTTTTTTTCAATTTCAAGGGTAACTTTTTCCAGTGTTGCTATGAAAAGATCAGTTCTGTCTGTTTATTTGCAAATTCCCAATCTCAACAACCTCAAGCAATAACTAAACTCCATCTAAGAACACAGTGCCAGTACAAGGCAGCACGAACAGAGCGCCCAGCATGTGGCACCCTGAAGGCTAAGATAGGCATTGCATACACCACACTGAGTACAATACACCTGTGTCTTGCATACGTGTCAAATCCAACTCCCTTTACTGTACTCTGCATCCCCTCTGAGGCAATACAAGTCCAGCCAAGTCCTTCAGGCTAAGACGCTCACACACACACTCAAGGTAGGGACGCTGTGATGGGAGATCTGTTTGAAGGTGGACAATTTCAAGGCACTCCCATCTCTCCAGAGCTGCAGTGCCAAGGTTTGGGTGCCTGTGGGTGTCTGTGGGTGCCTGCTTGTGGCTTTTTACATGAGGGTCAGTCTGGCTCTAGCACACTTATAGGGAAAAGTGTTTGTGCTTTGCAAAGATGTATTGTTAGGTTAGGTTAAGTTTGTTTGTGTTGTTTTGTGAGCAAGTGTGGTTAGGTTTGTTTTGTGTTTGTTTGTGGTGTCAGGACTAGGATTTAAGGTGAAGAGGTGTGTTGGTTTGTGATTAGGTTGTTTTGTGTTTGTTTGTTTGTTTGTTTTGTCTCTGTGGTGTCTGGACTGAGTTACATTGAGAGAAGTCTGAAAATCTTAATATTGTGGATTTTCTTGAGCTTTTATTTTCTATTGTATTATGAATGCTTTTTTTTCAAATTTACATTACTGAGAGAATTTAAAAAGCATATATTATCTTTTAAAGCACATGCCTGGCATTTTTTTTATTTCTGTAATATAAAGAACCATAGATGAAAACTTATTTACTTTGATATCTGTGAGAAAATGGAAAGATTCTGCCTTCATCTTCCTTCACCTTTTGAGTTTTGAGTTTTGATAATATTAACAACACACAAGGGTAAGGAAGATGCAGAAAACACTACAACATTATACACACAGACATACACTTTAATACAACAAACAAGAAAACACAACAAAGAACCAATAATAACAATAATAACACTTAGAAGTGTATGACACACACACACACACACACACACACACACACACACACACACACACACACACACACACACACACACACACACACACACACACACACACATGCACACACACACACACCAAGAGCAGCAGTGTGGTTAGGTTAGGTTAGTGTGGTGAGGCAGGGTTGACTAAATGGAGCCGCACTGAACCTCATTTAAATCACAAGGAAAAGGCTCATGTTATTTATGTATCTCTTGATGTATTATGTATTTAAGCATGGTGTGTGTGTGTGTGTGTGTGTGTGTGAGAGAGAGAGAGAGAGAGAGAGAGAGAGAGAGAGAGAGAGAGAGAGAGAGAGAGAGAGAGAGAGAGAGAGAGAGAGAGAAATTATATGTGTGTGTGAGAGAGAGAAGAGATGTGTGTTTATGCGTGTGTGTGTAAGCAAGAGAAATAGAAAGTAATCATGAGTTTGAGTGAGTGTACATGTGTGTGTGTGTGTGTGTGTGTGTGTACTCGTATGTGTGCATGAGTGTCTCAGCCTCTCCTGTGTCACACAGTCTGGCATCGTTCCATCACTCGCACTGTTTACTCTCTACCACACTGCATCTTGCATGACTAACTATAAGGTTATACATGTAAGCAAGTGTCTTTAATATTAACTACTAGCCTTATATTTACTCAATTTCATTGCTAAATAAAACTAAACATTAAAAAAAGTAGCTATCTTTACAAGGATCTAAATGTTATAAAAAATGTGTCATAATCCAATTTTAAGCCCTTTTAGACATCAAACTCCACCATCAAGGCGTCGTAAAGTTGAGAGTAAGTCCTTATTTTTGTCCCATTGTTCATCCCACCAGGCTCACCACAGCCCCCCTCAGTGGTGGCCTGCCCCTGGCCCTCCCTCACACGCCACCATGCCAGCTCCACACTACTCATGTCTAGTTCCAAAGCCTGTATTCAGAAACATTCTGCTCCCTCACCACAACTACTTTCAAAGGCTGCAGAGATGATTAACTGGATTCTCAAGAGTGTGTTTTCCTGTTCAAAGTATACAAATCTCATTAAGCTTTTGCTAGAATCATAAAAACACTTCCAAAATGTTTTGCTCTCACCACGACTGTTTCCAAAGCTACAGAGATGATTAACCAGGTTCTCAACCAGGTTTCTCCTTAACCAGGTTTCTCCTGTTGATAATGCAGAAATCTCATTAAATCTGTCACCAGAATTATTAAAACTGAAAAAAAAAATAATAATAACTTCAACTAGAGCCCTTTGAAAGTAGTGGAGGTGTGGTGCTGAAGTGTTTAGGATACAGGCCTGAAGTGTATGAGGGAGCATGAGGGAGGGTGTATAGTGGTGATATATGCTCTTCCTCACACTCCCCTATGCTGTGTTAATAGTTGTAAGGTGTGTGAGGGAGCATAAGGGAGGCTACAAGTGTTATTATTGGTATATAGAAGTACTTCATCTATAGGTTTGCTTAGTGATAGGTTAGGTTTATCTGATGAGGAAATTTAATGTGTATTTTTTAAGGGTGTTTGTGTGGCTTGAGTTTCCAGTAGGTGTTTATCTTGTGCTGTGTGGCGTGTTTTTTTGCTTCCACTAAACCCACACCACATTAGAAGCCACTTTAGTTTGTTGATATTTTTGTTATGGTTTTAGTGAAGGAGTGATGGTATAGGAAGGTATGGTATGGTTTAGTGATGGATTGATGTGTCTGGAGGAAATAAGTATTCATATACGTTTGTTTGATTATGGTTCTGTGAAGGAGTGATATGTCTAGAGGGAAATATAATGGCTGTGTAGGAAGATGCAAGTTGAATAATGGAAATATATATAAGTTAAAAGATCATTATATATTTGTCAAATACTCTAGTGTGTCGAAACTTCATTGATATTTGGGAAGATTTTTAAGTTTCAGAGTGACAATAGAATATTGTATTCATATACGTACATACAACTTTTATTTATTTCTCTTATATACATCTTAGTGTGTCAGCAAGCCTAAGGAAAACAGACAGGAAAATGCAAAAAAAAAACATCATCTTTAGTGAAAACAGACAGGAAAAACAGGAAAAACACACACAAAAAAAATCTTTACTGGAAACAGAGAGAAAACACCAAAAAGTATCATCTTTAATGAAAACAAATAAGACAAAACAGGAAAACAAAAACAAAAGAACATAAACAAAAGAACAAATAGAAAAAAATACAAGAAAACACAAAAAAACACCATCTTTAGTAAAAAAAAAATAAAAAATAAATAAATCCTTATTCTTATCTCTAGGAGAAAAAAATAAAAAAAACAGGAAAATCAGGAAAATGCAAGAACTCACAATCTCATAATATTGTCATCATGGCCGCCCCTCTCACCTTTCCCGCTTACAGACCTGCGGCTCTCCCCTGAGGTGTACAACCAGCTGAGGGTGCTGCAGAAGAAGGCTAAGGAACTGCGCACTGACGTCAGGAACCTCCGCAAGACTTCCCAGGCCAATGCTCTTACTATGAAGGAGTTACTTAGGGACACTATCAGCAAGATTACGTAAGTCACCCCTTGTTAATATTTTTTTCTGCTCCATTTTCTTTGGTTTCCCCTTGTAAATGTTTTTTTTTCCCTTTTCTGTTTTTTTATTTTACTTTTTCTTATTCTTTGTTTTTTTCTCTTTTTTTTTTTTGTCTCATTCTGTCATTCTTTGATTTTCTTTTAATGCTCTTTTCTTTTCTTCATTTTTTTTTTGCCTTTTTATCTTATTCTTTAGCCTTTTTCCTTATTCTTTGGCTTATTCTCTTATTCTTTGTTTTCCTCTTAACCTTCTCTCTTCTTCTGTTCTTCATTTTCTTTCATTCTTTGTTTATTTCATATTATTTGCTTTTTCTCTCATGTGTGTGTGTGTGTGTGTGTGTGTGTGTGTGTGTGTGTGTGTGTGTGTGTGTGTGTGTGTGTGCATCATGACCTCTCTTCTTCTCACCCAAAGTATAAGAAAAAAGCCCCAAAAATTAAGAAAATGAGAGACAAACAAAGAAAAATAACAGTGTCTCTCAATAAGAAAATGAAGGAGAGGAGAGAATAAGGCAGTGTTGCTTCCTCAGGTCGGTGCTTCAGTCTAATGAAGAGAGCTTACTGCAAGGCACCTCGGACGCCGAGAGGGCGAGGATACAGCGGGAGGAGGCATCTTACCGGCAGGACATGAACAAGCTGGACAAGGACCTCTGGTATGTAGGGACTTGTGGGTGTGGCAAGGCTTTGCACTTAGCCCCTTCACTGTGATACAAAACAGTTAACAGAAGTAATGCTTAAAGTCAGAGTAAGCCTGAGTAGCTGTGAGTCATCCCCATTGAATATTGCTTAGTGTTTAGTGTGTTGGTGAGTGTTCCTAAGTCTTCCATGTATTGCAGTGACCTGGAGTTGAAAGTGGAGGAACTGCGGAACAACGTAATCAACCGGCGACTCCGTGTCAACATGTCAGATGTGGAAAACATGGCACTTATCCTTTCTAGGTCAAGGTGAGGCAGTGGAGGGGTGGACTGGGAGAGGGGTAGGAAGTAAGGAAGTGAGTAGGGAAGAGTGATAAACAAGTTGAAGGGTGGATGGGTGGACTGGGAGAGGGGTAGGAAGTAAGGAAGTGAGTAGGGAAGAGTGATAAACAAGTGGAGGGGTTGAGGGGTGGACTGGGAGAGGGGTAAGAAGTGAGGAAGTAAGAAGAAAAGCCTGATAAATAAATGGAGTGGTTGAGAGATGGATAGATAGGGATGTGGGATGGAAATGGAAAAGATTAATAGATAAATGGATAGGTTGATATACTGTAGATAGATAAGTGGACAGGTTGATAAGTAGACAGGTAGATGGGCTCAAATTTCCTTAGATTAACCTGTGAATGTCTGTAGATGAAGATAAAATTATTATTATTATTATTATTATTATTAGTAGTAGTAGTAGTAGTAGTAGTAGTAGTAGTAGTAAGGAGGCAGTAGACACCTGCCGAAACAATAATTACTCCCAGTGAGGTCTAAAGCACTGTTCAGTGGGTGCTGTGAACTTATCATTAAACCCAGCTGTGACCTCACTGAACGTTTCCCTTTGTGTCTCACAACACAAGGGGGCAGTCACAGTCTGCCCTCTAAAGACAACTCTCTTCCTCCACACAAAACTACAAGCACCTAATAACACACACACCCTTCACTCAAAAATTTTAAAATCATCATGGCGACTCCTACACCAGCCTCGGAGTCCCCATCTGGAGAGGGGATCATAAATGTCCCCAGGTCGGACTGCCTTTCTGTTGACGACTGTAAGTGTCTTGACACCCCCTTCAACTTTTTCTTCATTAACTTGTGCAACATTCGCGGTCTAAGATCTAATTTTCAATCTGTAGAACACCACCTCTCCTCTTCTAAACCTCATCTTTTCCTCACTGAAACTCAGGTGTCTGAGGCAACTGACAGTAGCCCCTTTTCTGTTCCCTCCTACTTTCTCTATCCTCATTTTCGATCCAAAGCTGGATGCTGCGTTTATGTGTGCAATGACTTAACCTGCTCTCGTGCCCATGCTCTTGAATCTTGCGAGTTTTCCACCATATGGCTACGACTACAGAGTCACTCTCATACTAAATTTATCTGTGCTGTATACCTCTCACCTAACTCCTCTGACTATAAGAAATTCTTTGACTACTTAACTTTCAAAATGGAGCACATTCTGACTCTCTTCCCTTTTGCAGAGATCTCCATTCTTGGAGACTTCAATGTTCACCACCAGCTTTGGCTTTCCTCTCCCTTCACTGACCATCCTGGTGAACTAGCCTACAACTTTGCTATCCTCCATGACCTAGAGCAATTGGTGCAACACCCTACTCGTATTCCTGACCATCTTGGAGATACGCCCAACATTCTTGACCTTTTCCTAACCTCTAATCCTTCTGCTCATGCTGTCACCCTTTCTTCTCCGTTGGGCTCCTCCGATCACAATCTCATATCTTTATCTTGTCCTATCACTCCAATCCCTCCTCAGGATCCCCCTAAGCGAAGGTGCCTCTGGCGTTTTGCCTCTGCTAGTTGGGGTGACCTGAGGAGGTATTTTGCTGATTTTCCTTGGAATGACTACTGCTTCTGTGTCAGAGACCCGTCTATGTGTGCCGAGCGCATAACAGAGGTGATAGTGTCTGGCATGGAGGCGTACATTCCTCACTCTTTTTCTCGTCCTAAAGCTTCTAAACCTTGGTTTAACACAGCTTGTTCTCGTGCTATACATGATAGAGAGGTGGCCCACAAAAGGTACTTAAGCCTTCCATCACCAGAATCTCATGCACTTTATATTTCTGCCCAGAACCATGCCAAGTCTGTTCTCCAACTAGCCAAAAACTCCTTCATTAACAGAAAATGTCAAAACCTTTCAAGATCTAACTCCCCTCATGATTTCTGGCATCTAGCCAAAAATATCTCCAATAACTTTGCTTCTTCTTTCCCTCCTCTATTTCAACCAGATGGCTCCACTGCTATCACATCTATTTCTAAAGCTGAACTCTTCGCTCAAACCTTTGCTAAAAACTCTACTTTAGACGATTCTGGGCTTGTTCCTCCCTCTCCTCCACCCTCTGACTACTTCATGCCACGTATTAAAGTTCTTCGCAATGATGTTTTCCATGCCCTCGCTGGCCTAAACCCTCGGAAGGCTTATGGACCTGATGGGATCCCTCCTATTGTTCTCCAAAACTGTGCCTCCGTGCTTGCACCTTGCCTAGTCAAACTCTTTCAGCTCTGTCTGTCAACATCTACCTTTCCTTCTTGCTGGAAGTTTGCCTACATTCAACCTGTTCCTAAAAAGGGTGACCGTTCTAATCCCTCAAACTACCGTCCTATTGCTTTAATTTCCTGCCTATCTAAAGTTTTTGAATCTATCCTCAACAGGAAGATTCTTAAACATCTATCACTTCACAGCCTACTATCTGATCGCCAGTATGGGTTCCGTCAAGGCCGCTCTACTGGTGATCTTCTGGCTTTCCTTGCTGAGTCTTGGTCATCCTCTTTTAGAGATTTTGGTGAAACTTTTGCTGTTGTCTTGGACATATCAAAAGCTTTTGATAGAGTCTGGCACAAAGCTTTCATTTCCAGACTACCCTCCGACAACTTCTATCCTTCTCTCTGTAACTTCATCTCACGTTTCCTTTCTGACTATTTTATTCTCTTGTCATTATTCATCATTGACCTTCTAAACCAAACTTCCTGTCCTATCCACTCCTACGCTGATGATACCACCCTGCACTTCTCCACGTCTTTTCATAGACGTCCAACCCTTCAGGAAGTAAACAGTTCATGCAGGGAAGCCACAGGATGCCTGACTTCTGATCTTTCTAAAATTTCTGCTTGGGGCAGAGCAAACTTGGTATTGTTCAATGCCTCAAAAACTCAATTCCTCCATCTATCAACTCAACACAACTTTCCAAACAACTATCCCCTCTTCTTCAATGACACTCAACTGTCCCCCTCTTCTACACTGAACATCCTCAGTCTGTCCTTTACTTATAATCTGAACTGGAAACTTCACACCTCATCTCTAGCTAAAACAGCTTCTATGAAGTTGGGCATTCTGAGACGTCTCCGCCAGTTTTTCTTACCACCCCCCTGTACAAGGGCCTTATCCATCCATGTATGGAGTATGCTTCACATGTCTGGGGGGTTCCACTCATACTGCTCTTTTAGACAAGGTGGAATCAAAAGCTTTTCATCTCATCAATTCCTCTCGTCTAACTGATTGTATTCAGCCTCTTTCTCATCGCCGCAATGTTGCATCTCTAGCTGTCTTCTACTGCTATTTTCATGCTAATTGCTCTTCTGATCTTTGCTAATTACATTGCATGCCTCCTCTTATCCCATGGCCTCGCTGCACAACACTTTCTTCTTTCTCTCACCCCTATTCTGTCCACCTCTCTAATGCAAGAACTAACCACTATTCTCAATCATTCATCCCTTTCTCTGGTAAACTCTGAACTCCCTGCCTGCTTCTGTATTTCCACCTTCCTATGACTTGAATTCCTTCAAGAGGGAGGTTTCAAGACACTTATTCATCAATTTTTGACCACTGCTTTGACCCTTTTTTGGGACTGGCATTTCAGTGGGCATTTTTTTATTAGATTTTTGTTGCCCTTGGCCAGTGTCCTTCCTACATTAAAAAAAGAAAAAAAAAAAAAAACTAAACCCCTTCACACACCCTTACCCCCCCTCACCCCCCCTCACCACCCCACCATTCCCTCAGGTGGGTGACGGAACAAGCAGTGTGGTGATCCTGGCAGGGGAGATGCTGGCGGTGGCTGAGCAGTACCTGGAGCAGAACATGCATCCGCTTATCATCATTCAGGGGTACAGACAGGCCCTCGACCATGCTCTGGAGGCCCTTAAAGACACCCTCAGGTACTTGGGGGGCTGTGGGAGGGCTGGGGGGGCACGGAGAGGAGCTGTTGGAGAGGAAAATTGCAGGATGTTAAATTTTCAAGTTTTTTTTATGTATTTTTATGTTTAAATTGTTGAAGTGACCCTTAAGTGACCCTAATGACCTCTTCCCTCCTCCCCCCCTCTCTCCTCTCCCCTGCTGGTGGCCCTGGGCAGAGAGGTTTGTAGATGTGAAAATTTTAAGTGTAATTTTTTATTTTTTTCTGTTTAAACCATAAAAAATGCCCCAAAATGACCCTTAAATGACCCTCTAATGACCTCTTATCCCCTCTCCCTCTACCTCTGTCCTACTGGGGGTCCTGGAGGAGGGGAGGTTTGTAGATTGGGGAGGTATGGGAGAGAGGTGTGTGTGTGTGTGAGAGAGAGAGAGAGAGAGAGAGAGAGAGAGAGAGAGAGAGAGAGAGAGAGAGAGAGAGAGAGAGAAATCAATTAAAAACAAATTCAACAAAAACACCAAAAAAAAAACACCCCTTCTACACCTACACACCCCACCAGACACCCCTAGACCCCTTCACACACCCGTGCCACACACCCCCAGACCCCCGCTGACCCCCTCGAACCCCCACAGATCCCGGGAGGAGCCATTGAAGAGAGCTGTGTGCTGGACGGGATCATGATAAACAAGGA
>NW_026973676.1:1140000-1162500 GCF_035594125.1 Scylla paramamosain | reverse complement strand
CTGGCTGGCTGGCTGGCTGGCTGGCTGGCTGGCTGGCTGGCTGGCTGGCTGACTGACTGACTGACTGGCTGGCTGGCTGGCTGGCTGGCTGGCTGGCTGGCTGGCTGGCTGGCTGGCTGGCTGGCTGGCTGACTGACTGGCTGGCTGGCTGGCTGGCTGGCTGGCTGGCTGGCTGGCTGGCTGGCTGGCTGGCTGGCTGACTGGCTGGCTGGCTGGCTGGCTGGCTGGCTGGCTGGCTGGCTGGCTGGCTGGCTGGCTGGCTGACTGACTGGCTGGCTGGCTGGCTGGCTGGCTGGCTGGCTGGCTGGCTGGCTGGCTGGCTGACTGGCTGGCTGGCTGGCTGGCTGGCTGGCTGGCTGGCTGGCTGGCTGGCTGACTGACTGACTGACTGGCTGGCTGGCTGGCTGGCTGGCTGGCTGGCTGGCTGGCTGGCTGACTGGCTGGCTGGCTGGCTGGCTGGCTGGCTGGCTGACTGACTGGCTGGCTGGCTGGCTGGCTGACTGACTGACTGACTGACTGACTGACTGAAAGGCTGGTATACTGGCTGGCAGACAAATTGACTTACTAACCACTTACAGAGAGAGAGAGAGAGAGAGAGAGAGAGAGAGAGAGAGAGAGAGAGAGAGCACCACCACCACCACCACCACCACCCCAACATATTCCATGAATAGGAGAGAGAGAGAGAGAGAGAGAGAGAGAGAGAGAGAGAGAACGTGAATTGATTAATAACACAGGTAGGGCGTGGACAGGTGAACCGGATGAGAGAGGAGGAGGAGGAGGAGGAGGAGGGAAATGAAGAGAAAATGTGGAGGAATAGAGGGGAGATGAAGCGAAGATGTGTGTGTGTGTGTGTGTGTGTGTGTGTGTGTGTGTGTGTGTGTGAGAGAGAGAGAGAGAGAGAGAGAGAGAGAGAGAGAGAGAGAGAGAGAGAGAGAGATTTCAATGTATAGAAAGATACTGCTCTCGTCCCTCTCTCTCTCTCTCTCTCTCTCTCTCTCTCTCTCTCTCTCTCTCTCTCTCTCTCTCTCTCTCTCTCTCTCTCTCTCTCAACATCCTTGTAAATACATCAGTGTTTTTTCTCTTTTATCTCTCTTCACCACCCACCCCCCTACACACACACACACACACACACACACACACACACACACACACGACAAAAATTTAAGTTTGTGTGGAAGTTTTAATAGAGAACCAACACTAAACTCAAAGAAAATATGTCTTCCTCCTCCTCCTCCTCCTCCTCCTCCTCCTCTTTTTCATTAACCCTTTAGTATTTTCTCTCCTTTCTTCTCCTGTTCTTTATTCTCCTGTTTGATCATGTTGTTGTTGTTGTTGTTGTTGTTGTTGTTCATATCTCTCTCTCTCTCTCTCTCTCTCTCTCTCTCTCTCTCTCTCTCTCTCTCTCTCTCTCTCTCTCTCTCTCTCTCTCTCTCTCTCTCTCTCTCTCTGCTGGGATGCCAGGAAAGTGACTCAATTTTGGAGGAGTAGGAGGAGGAGGAAGAGGAAGAGGAGGAGAAAGAGGAAGAGGAGGAGGAGGAAGAGAGGGAGGAAAATTAAAGGAATAGTTGAGAACACACACACACACACACACACACACACACACACACACATGCACAGACTAAACTCACATCCATGACTCAAGCAGGTTAAATATAATGGTCTCTGATTGGCCGGCGGAAGTGGTGACGTCAGCAATAGTTGGCTTAGGTGGCAACTGATTGGTGGAAGAAGCGATGATGCAATTTTGTTTGTTTATACTAAAAAGAAAAAAAAAACTTGGGTGAGACGTATGCGTGTATGGGGTAAAGAGAGAGAGAGAGAGAGAGAGAGAGAGAGAGAGAGAGAGAGAGAGAGAGAGAGAGAGAGAGAGAGAGAGAGAGAATCTTGTATATTCGAGTGTTTTCATCTCTAAATGTGTTTCCTTGTTTGTTTAGGCGTTTGTGTTTGCCTCCTCCTCCTCCTTCTATTACTACTACTACTACTACTACTACTACTACTACTACTACTACTACTACCAACTCCGCCTTTCTCCCCCTCCCCCCAATAGGGTACAGCTCAGACGGAGGAGAGGACTTGTGTGAAGTGGTGGTGCCTGACGGAGACCACACCACATGTACCCCCCACCTCCGCCACCTCTAGTCTTTGTCTCATCCAGTGGAACGCCGAACAATAATAATATGGACCCCGAGGTGAGTGTGTTCTGATTTTCTGTTGATGGTGTGTGTGTGTGTGTGTGTGTGTGTGTGTGTGTGTGTGTGTGTGTTGTAAGACGTGGCAGGAAGGCCATATGGTAAGTGACCTAAACCTGTTTTTGTTTTCGTGTCTTGCATCCAAACACTGAGCAATTGTTCGGCATGTTTACTTGTTTACAGCACTGTGGAGGGTTTGATGAACACTCCAGCTAGCCCAGTGTCCACAAGCGATATGTAAACAACAGCAAACTTGAGGCGTCAGGCCAAAGTGCCCGAACATCCCGCCAAAAGTCAGCTGTCCTGGGGTGGCGCAGGAAGTGTGGCGGGGATGACGTCATCACCTCTCCTCCCCGCTGGGCTGGCTGACCAGTGTAGATGGACCTTGGTAATACCATATGCAGGGTGTCCCGCGAGTTAGGCTTGGGGATTTGATAGTTGAAGTAATACTAAGTGGGAAGTACTCTATACACATCTGCAGTGTTTTGCTTCATTTTGCCAGAAATTAATGTGTAATTCATGTGTTGCCGGAGTCGCTCGTCTTGGTGGGCTCCATTCTCCCCTCTGCGCAGTGGAAGCCTTACAGGAAACAGTTAGCAAATGATGGATTAAGTTTTTATATGTGTCAATGAAGAAAATGGTAACGTAACACAGCAATACAGTGGTTAAGTGCTTCTTTTTGAACATGGCAACTCACTGCAGCCGTTCTGAGTTGCCGCGTTCTGAGGGAGATACGGCCACTACCGTCGAGTCTGACAAGATGCTGCCTGTGGTCCCTTGCTTGCTTCTATGACGATACCTGCTCTGTTCCATCTCCTGCCGTGCTGGTGGTCCTGGGAGAACCCTGTCACCAGGCGCAAGAGGCGCGCGGGAGCGTGTGACGTTCCTGTCAGCCACCACTCTGTTGTGGTGGTCCGCCATCTGACGTTCCCGCTGCCGCAGCGTCCTCCTCCCAAAATTGTCCACCTCAAGCTTCCGTTTCACTGATGGTAATCCATCCCGTAGCTGGCGGCCCGTTGCCAGCTGAGCCGGTGACCTATTGATGTCCCGTAGAGGTGTGTTAAGGTACTGGAGCAAGGCAAGAGAGATCTTATCGTTGTCTAGACTGCCATCACCTCCAGTGTTTCCCGGTAGTATCCTCTTGGCGGACTTCACGGCCACCTCTGCCCTTCCGTTTGACTGTGGGAAGTGCGCCGAGGACACCCGAACTCCTACCCCCCACTTCTGGAGGAAACTTTTCATCTCTTCACTTCCTAGATTGGTACCTCCGTCCATGGAGAGCTGCTCTGGGGCACCCCATCTCGAGAAGTGGTGACGCACCACATCCTTAATTCTGCCTGATTCTGTGCCATCAGGCAGCTGAGACACCTCCAGCCAACCCGTGAGCCTGTCTGCATAGACGATGTAGTCGTGTCCCTCCAGCTGGAACAAATCCACCACAGTCTGCTGGAAGGGATAGTCAGGGGGCGGAGTGAAGAGGAGAGGCTCAGGGGGTTGTATGTTGCACGTGTCACAGCAGTTGCGATGGTGCCTCAGGTCCCCTTCAATGCCAGGCCAGTATACTGCCTGTCGCGCTTTCCTGAGCATCGAGTCTATACCTTGGTGGCCTGCATGGAGGTGGGCTGCAACCTGCTTGCGTAGGAGGTCTGGAATCACCAGGCGAGGATGGTTGCTGTGGAAAGTGTACGTCACCAGGCCTCGCGACACACCCAGCCTCTCCCTAATGCTGTCTCCCCATCTCCTCCCCATCTCACACCTTAAACTAAGCACACATTTTCCCTTCAGTTTCCTTCTCCCAACCTCTCCAGACTAATCTCCCCACTTTAACCTCCCCATCCGCTCCTCTGATTCCCCATTTCCATCATAAACAACCTTCCAGTTTCACCACACCTCCCCATCACCTTTCTTTCCCCAACCTCCCCATTTCATCCCCCCACTAATCTCCCCATCTCCCACAGGGCAAGGGCAACGGGTACTCTCCCCCTGCGGCAGTGTTTGATGACGACCCTGGGATCATGAGCGAAGCAGAGACGTCTTCCACGGGGTTCTGCAGGGAGGGTGGGGGAAACAGCAAGCCTCTCTCCCCCCAGCCCGCTCCCCCTCCTCCAAGACCCTCGATGCCAGGTCCTTCGGTAAGGCAAGGGGTGATGAGCGAGTGAATGGTGTGTTTTTTGGGGTGTTTTGGGGTGAAAGGGATGGTAAATTTGTTTTTGTGGGTGTGAATGGGGAATGGGGTGGATGAGGGTGTGATTTGGGTGTTTTCGGCTTTTGGATGTCTTAATGAGGGTTTGGGGTGATAATGGGGGTTTGGGGTGATAATGGGGGTGAGAATGAGGAAATTTGAAGAGATGGAAATGGGAGAGTGAAAGTTTTGGGGAGTTAAGAGTGGGGAAAGAAAAAGACGTTTGTTTGTTTGTTTCTTTGAGAGAGAGAGAGAGAGAGAGAGAGAGAGAGAGAGAGAGAGAGAGAGAGAGAGAGATATGAAAACACAGAAAGACAAAGAATGATTATAGCAAGGGCAAAAAAGAAACAGTGAGAAAGCGAGAGAAAGAAAGAAAGAAAGAAAGAAAGGAAATGAACTGGAGAAAGAGGAGGAGGAGGAGGAAGGAAAGATAAAAAGAGGAAGAGAAGATAGAAAAAAAAGAAAAAATCTAATTCATAATTCCGAAAAAATATTCTTAATATAGTTATTTTTTTATTTTAATTCTCTCTCTCTCTCTCTCTCTCTCTCTCTCTCTCTCTCTCTCTCTCTCTCTCTCTCTCTCTCTCTCTCTCTCTCTCTCTCTCTCTCTCTCTCTCTCTCTCTCTCTCTCTCTAATATCATCTTCATCCTCCTAATCTCCCTCTTCTTACTGGTTGAGAGGAGGAGGAAATAGAGGAAAATAAATGAAGGAAGAAAGGAAGGAAGAAGATAAAAGAGAAGGAAGAGAGGTAATTGGAAGGAATGACCAATAACAGAGAGAGAGAGAGAGAGAGAGAGAGAGAGAGAGAGAGAGAGAGAGAGAGAGCACAAGCAAGCAAATAGAATGACAATCAGACACACGGACATAGACAGAAAATGGCCTCTCTCTCTCTCTCTCTCTCTCTCTCTCTCTCTCTCTCTCTCTCTCTCTCTCTCTCTCTCTCTCTCTCTCTCTCTCTCTCTCTCTCTCTCTCTCTCTCTCTCTCTCAGAGAAGGCAAGGAATAGCTTAAGTGTTTACTACATGAATTGTAGAATTATTCTGAATAAAATAGACTTGCTTAGAGGAATGGCGTGTGTAGAGAACCTTGATATCATTGCTTTGACAGAAATTTGGTTAGATATTTCATGAAAAGTATTTAATCCAGAAGTTAAGATAGATGGTTATACACTATTCTATAAAGACAGGGAAAAACAGGAGAGGAAGAGGCATCGCATTATATGTTAGGGACACATTACAGTGTTGTATTAACAGTAGAATTAAAACATTTAGCAAAACAGAGTCGATATGGGTAGATATTAAGGAAGGATCACAGTCAGTAGCGCTGGGAGTAGTGTACAGGCCACTTAACAGTACAAAGGAAATTAACACCTCACTGGCAGGAAATAAATAGAGCAGGCAGGTACAGTCAGGTATGTGTGGTAGGAGATTTTAATTTTATGAATATCGACTGGAGCCTGATGGTGGGTAACAGGGAAGCAGAGGAATTTCTTAAGGTAATTCAGGATAATTTTTTCAAAACAGGTAATTGTAGAACCCACAAGGGGAAACAATATTCTAGATTTAATGCTAACTAACAGGGAGGAAGCAGGCACACAGATATAGGTTGGAGGACAGCTAGGTAACAGTGACCAGTGGGAAATTAGGTACAAATTAAAATGGGAGAAAACCTTTAGGAACAAAAAACACTAGTAAAATACCTGACCTTAGGAGAGCAGATTTTGAGTAATTAAAAGGGTACCTCCAAGGAGTTGACTGGCAACGGACACAGGGTGAGGTAGATAAGGCAAGGTGAGGGAGGTGAGGTGAGGTGTGAGGGTGTAGGACAAGAGGAGGCAAGATGTGTCTTGAAGGGTCGGAGGAGGGAGAGAGGGGGAGATGTGTTTATGTTGGAGGAGCAGGTCATGCTGAGATGAGAGAGGTGAGGTTGAGGTAAGTAGATGAGGGAGTGGAGAGGATAGAAGGGGCCAAGATGAGGAGATTAGGTGAAGTTAATGTAGATGAGTCTTATAAATATTTTGTAGATAAATTGCATACAGGGCAGTTAGCAAACATCCCGCAGAGAGCAATAAGATCACAGAAATTACCCTAAATGGATGACTGCAAGGTTAAAACATTATATAGGGCAGAAAAGAAGTGTTTATTTAAGTATATAAAGACAAGGGAAGAGGTTTTAAGGCCACAATATAATGAATTAGTTAAAACAATCAGGAAGTTAATGAGGAAAGCTAAAAGCAGTTATGAATTAAAGGTAGCCAGCCAGGCGAAGACGGACCCCAAGGGATTTTATCAGGTATACAGGACAAAGAATAAGGAAACAATAGGTCTATTAAAGGCAGCAGATGGGGAGCTGGTTAGTTCTGGGGGGAGATTAGTAAAATTCTGAATGAATGTTATTTAACTGTCTTCACCCAGGAAAACATGCAGGATATGCCAGATAGTGAACAGGTGTTCACAGCAGATGAGAATGAGAAGCTGACAGATATTTCCATAACTAGGGAGATAGTGGAACAGGAGATAGATAAAAATGTTCAAGACACCAGGACCTGATGAAATATATCCCAGAGTATTTAAGGAATGCAAAGAGGTTATTAGTGAGCCGTTAGTTTCTGTCTTTAGGAAATCACTGGAGTCAGGTGAGGTACCAGTAATGTGGAGGCAGGCTAATGTAGTACCCATCTTTAAGAAAGAAGATAATACTTGAATGTCTAATTACATTAGCTTAACTTCTGTTGTAGGTAAAATAATGGAGTCAATAACAGCAAAGAACATTAGGGAGCATTTAGACAAACATGTAGTACCCATCTTTAAGAAAGAAGATAATACTTTAATGTCTAATTACATTAGCTTAACTTCTGTTGTAGGTAAAATAATAGTCAATAACAACAAAGAACATTAGGGAGCATTTAGACAAACATAACTTGATAAATCAATCACAGCATGGCTTCATGAAGGGGAAGTCTTGCCTGACAAACTTGTTAATTTTTTTACAGTAAAGTGTACAAGGCAGCAGATAATGGTGATAGTTATGACATCCTATATCTGGATCATGCTGTGACACAAAGACAGGTAGATCAGATGCCATCACCTTGCAGGCAGATTTAGATAGGATGAACGAATGGACACAGATGGCAAATGCAGTTTAATATCAACAAATGCAAAGTACTGAGTGTAGGTAGAGGAAAACCCACACAGTAGGTACACAATAAACAACGAAACTCTGGTAGGTTCAGGGTATGAAAAAGATTTAGGGGTTATAGTTAGCTCTGAACTCCGTCTAAGAAAGCAATGTATAGAGGCCAGAAACATGGCAAATAGGGTGGTATTAGGATTAATTTTTAGGAGTGTTAAAAGTAGAAGGCCCGAAGTAATATTAAAGTTATATTTGGCTCTGGTCAGACCTCATCTAGACTATGCTGTGCAGTTTTGGTTCCCACATTACAGGAAAGATATAGGTCTATTAGAATCAGTACAGAGGAGAATGACTAAAAGGATACAGGGGATGAGGAGTATTCCTTACGAGGCGAGACTGAAGCTGTTAAATTTACATTCTTTAGAGAGACGTAGGTTAAGAAGGGACCTGATAGAAGTCTTTAAGTGGTATAAGGGTTATAACAAGGGGGATGTAAGCAAAATTCTTAGGATCAGCAACCAGGATAGAACAAGAAATAACGGGTTCAAGAGAATAACTTAGATTTAAAAAGAGATAGTAAAAAATTGGCTTTCAAATAGACTGGTAGATGAATGGAATGGACTCAGTAATCACATTGTTAGCATTGTTAGTGCTAAAACATTAGGGAGCTTTAAGAGAAGATTAGACGGATTTATGGATGGGGACGATAGGTGGAAAAAGGTAGGTATATTTCATACAGGGACTGCCACATGTAAGCCTGGTCGCTTCTTGCAGCTTCCCCTATTTCTTATGTTCTTATGAAAGGATAGTAGAGGGGAGAGAGGAGAGAGGGGAGAGGGGAGAGGGTTGGCTGTGTTATAAGTTATGTGTTGGAAGGGTAGGAAGGGATGATGGGAGAAGAAGAGGTGGGGAGAGGGTGATTGATGGAAGGGGAGGGGAGAGGGGAAGGTGGATTGGCTTGAATGCAACAGTGAGAACATGGAAGAGGAGGAGGAGTAAAGGAAATTAAAAAAAAGGGAGGAGGAGGAAGAAGAAATAGGAAGATCAGGAAGTGAAGGTGTAGGAGGAGGAGGAGGGTGAGAAGAAGAGGAACAGGAGGAGGAGGGAGATAAGAAGAAAAAGGAAGAGGAAAAGTAAAGAATAATTGCAAATTAAGGAAGAGGAAGGAGAGAGAGAGAGAGAGAGAGAGAGAGAGAGAGAGAGAGAGAGAGAGAGAGAGAGAGAGAGAGAGAGAGAGAGAGAGAGAGAGAGAGAGAGAGAGAGAGAGAGAGAGAGAGAGAGAGAGAGAGAGAGAGAGAGAGAGAGAGAGTCAACAGGTTGTTTTGGAATAATAATGTGAATGATTGTCTCCTCCTCCTCCTCCTCCTCCTCCTCCTCCTCCTCCTCCTCCTCCTCCTCCTCCTCCTCCTCCTCCTCCTCCTCCTCCTCCTAGCTCTCCTCCAGACATCATAGAAGTTATGAATAATTCTCTCTCTCTCTCTCTCTCTCTCTCTCTCTCTCTCTCTCTCTCTCTCTCTCTCTCTCTCTCTCTCTCTCTCTCTCTCTCTCTCTCTCTCTCTCTCTCTCTCTCTCTCTCTCTCTCTCTCTCTCTCTCTCTCTCTCTCTCCCCTCAATCTCTCCATTCCCCCCTCATTCAATCTCTGCTTATTTCTCCTCTCCCCTCCTGAGTGTCTCCCTACTCTCCCAATACACTAACCTTTTCCTCCCCCTGTTGCTCCCCACGCCCCTCTGAACCCCTCTACCTCACTGACACATCTCCCCAAACTAACCTTCCCTTCTCTCCCCCTCCCATATCCTGACCTCACTAACATCAGCTCCCACCCCCATTCCACACTCCCACACCTGTCACTTGTCTCCCCACGCCTTCTCCCCAGGCTAACTTCCTCCTTTTTATCTCCGCAGAATCGGACGCTAACAGTTCCTCTTGGGATGACGACCCAGGTATCATGAGCAAGGCTGAGACTTTCTCCACTGGGCGCAGCAGGAACGTGAAGCCTCGGACCTCCCTTCCAATAGTGCACACGCCCTCCAAGACCCTCGAGCGACCCCTGGGTGAGTGTGTGAGGGTCAGGGAGGAAGGGAAACTAGACTGCAGTAAGGGTTTTGGGGAGAGTGGGTGGGGTGTGTGGGTGATGGAGGAATGGGTGCCTGTGTGTTATGGAAATGAATGAATGAGTGTGATGGGGAGGAGAGATGGGTGAGGGGAGGGTAAGGGGGGAGAGAGAGAGAGAGAGAGAGAGAGAGACAGAGAGATTGATTCTTTTAGTTTATTATTATTCTTTATTACTTTTTAGTGTGTTTCTCTCTCTCTCTCTCTCTCTCTCTCTCTCTCTCTCTCTCTCTCTCTCTCTCTCTCTCTCTCTCTCTCTCTCTCTCTCTCTCTCTCTCTCTCTCTCTCTCTCTCTCTCTCTCTCTCTCTCTCTCTCTCTTAATCTCTTATTCCCTTTTCTTCCTTTCTTCCTTCCCTCCTATCTTTGTTTCTCTTTCCTCCTCCTCCTCCTCCTCCTCCTCCTCCTCCTCCTCCTCATTCATTCTACCTAACAAGAAATAATGGATTCAAGATTATACCCAAACGTTTTAAATCCCACAAGGCCAAACATTTTTTCTTTAATCGTATAGTAAATATATGGAGTAAACTTCCTGCAGAAATTGTGAACAGCAATACTACTGAATCAGTTCATCCTAAACATTTGCACTTTGTTTTTCCACAGAGCAATAAGAAATTAGAATTGACAGAGAAACCAGACAAGGGACTGCATTTGAAGAAGCACAAGAACCAAGAAATTACATCATTCAATGAAATGACAACAAATCTAAAGTAAGAATTTACATAGTTTTCATTTTGGTTTACATTCTGAAAGGTAACAGTAACATGGATATGTTTTTATATTGAAATCTTTCTCTGATTGCATACAAATGGTACCAATCAACAAATAATAATGTAATACTTAGAAGCTGGGAATTCCAATCACTGGTAGATAAAATGAACCACCATTCTAGAGTGTACATAACTAAGGAATTAATATACTGGTTAACTGTCACACCAGCATCAACAGAATAACAACAATTGTTGAGTAGAGTCTATAGGAGGCAGGGAAGGAGGCATGTAGTCAGTTTTAGAGAGCAGTTATTATGAAATCAGCTGTAGAATATTCCTAAGATGCAATACTACTGGAGTCTGTCAGCTTGAAGACAGTTTATTAAAGAAGGGAAGTTCATGAGATATAAAGCCTTTGATTATTCAGTTTCATTTCCAAAGTAACATTTATTTATTGGTGTGTTGCTTCCTGTAAATAGTAAAGCCTTGACAGCACTGCATCTCTCACACCACGCTGTAACTGTTGAGAGAACCATAACCCTTAGAGAGAGGAGGAGGGAATCCTTGGTTTATGTTCAGTAAAGCCCTGTATTCTTGTCATGGCAATGTAGAATGGAGGCGTCATTGGTTTATGTTCAGTAAAGCCCTGTATTCTTGTCATGGCAATGTAGAATGGAGGCATCATTGGTCACATACTGTTCTAATGTATGTGCACTTGCCACGCTGTTCACCAGGCAAAAGGCGTTGCAGAAAGAGCGCAAGATCACTGTGTTGTGGGAGAAGACAGAGTCCCTTAGTGGTCAGCTGGTGACGGTCCACAACCACAGCCACTTTGAAGAGAATGGCCTCAGCCACGACCACCTTGCTCAAGAAAATATCACGTTGACAGAGCTGATTAAACAACTAGAAGATAAGCTCAAACTTTCAAAGGTACCACAAGTGTCTTTGTATATTAGTTTGGTGTACTTTGTAAGATTAATCATTACTGAAAACAATACATGGAGTACGTGAGGTTGTGTGTTTGTTTATGCACGGAGACAGTTTCCTTAAAAATGGGTAAAGAGTACTATGGTGCTTTAGATGTGGAAGGATGAGTGGAAGGAATGCTTGGAGTGTGCAAGGCTCAAGTGTATGCAGAAGAGCACTGACAGGAGTGTGAGGACTACTCTGTCATGACCGTGTCTTTAAGACATGAACAAATGATGCAGTGTGGGAATCATGAAGGTGTAAAAATGCAGGATATGGATGGGATGCTACATCAGCAGTTTTTGTCATTAAGGCTGGTAAAGTGAAAGATTTGTTAATCACTTTGGTCTTTAGTTGATGCTTCTGGTGAGGCTTTCCTGTTTAAACTTGGCATAATATATATAAAATGATGTGGCATGTTAAACAAGTTAACTTACTGCCTTCTTGTGTCTTTCACAGATAGAAATCAAAGACGTCACAAGACAGAATAGTGAGCTGCATGCACTTATCACAGAGTATAAAGTCACTCCCTCAGAGGAAAAAGACAAGGATGGCATGTCTTCATGTGAGAACTCAGAAGCTAAATGTGAGCTACCATCCACATGAATATATATTTGTATATCAAACTGACATTCTCCATGGAGGGAGGCTTTCCAAAGTGCACACACACACACACACACACATCTCTGCATCAGGACTCAACAGCCAGACTGATAAACAATTACTTCACCCAAGATGATCAGCTGATAGGATTAGCTGTGGATTAGCCTCCTGTGGTGACTAGGCCAGCAGATAATTTTGTGAGCTGCCAGTCATCATGGTCCTGGTGTCTGAGGTGCTGCTTTTGCATTTTCCCAGTCATGGGTTGAGGCCACATCACATTTATTCATTCACAGTTGCTCTTAGTTATCTCTGTTACAAGTTTAAATTTTTCCTGGCTCCACAGACATTTCTGGTGCATCTAACCCTCTCTCCATTGCCCTTCTATTTCCCTTAGTCTTATACCCACTTCTTACATTACGTCTAATTACTTCCATTGGTCATTCTTGTCTGGCCCTCTGTTGCATCAATTTTTCACCTCCAGGTACAGATACCAAGGGGAAATTGCTGGGTCAAGTGGCTACACTGACATCTGAGGTTAGCAGGTTGGAGAGTGAGTGCAGCAGTCTTCAGGTTCAGCTAGACTGTGAGAGCGATAAGTATAACAAACTGCTGGGAGAATCTCTTGCTCATGAAAAGTTGTCTGAAGATGTCATAACTGAACCAAAAGGTAAGAAAGTTTATATTCTCTAATAATAAAGCAAATAATTTTTCCTCACTGATGCTCAATTTTTTTAATTAATAACAAAATAAAAGCATTGTTATTGGATTTGTTTATTGAGGCTGTATTAAGAAAAGTTGAGAGAAACAAACTTATTGTTTTATCAGGAGAAACAACAAGATTGGGAGGAACTGAGCTTGAATAGAAGCTGCAACTGAATCATCTGTAAAAGTGAAGTGGAGGAAGTGTTTACTGTTTACTCTATGCCATTTCCTTGGTCTTTTAATGAAGAATTTTATCCTTTTTCAGGTGACTACATCACCATCTACCAGTTGCAGCGAGGAGTGATGAAGCAGCAAGCTCGAGAACGCCAGTTAGACCTTGCCAGCCTCCATCATGAATGAGAGGAAATGAAGCAAAACCACTCAGCAGGTTAGTGCTCTCTTTTGCATCTCACACACTTCTTATTCATGTCATGGCAGATTAGTGATTTCTGCTGCATCTCACACAATTCTTATTCAATTGCTGGCAGGTTAGTGATCTCTGCTGCATCTCAAACGGTGTAATGTAACCTTCCAGAGAAATCTACCCCTCATTTATTAGTTAACAGGAGTGTTTAATGTACTTAATGTGATTAGCCAGGATCAAGGGTCAACTTCTTCACTGACCATTTAGTCTCAGGTGATGTATCTGTCCTCCATGAGTCACCAGAGACACATAAGGGTGTTGTAAGTGAAATTTCATCTATTAGATTTATTCAAAATGTGAATTAACACAGTTGTTTCCTGCAGGATTTGATATCAAAGCTGGTGCAGGAAAAGGAAGCAGATCATGACCTTGAGCAGCTCGAGAAGATAAGCAGCGTCCTTAAGAGTCCAGTTGCTATCATTAGCAGTGTTGGTGAGTAGTAAAAACTGAGCCATCTTATGAAGTGCAACAAAACATTATTATTATCTTCATAATTTTCTTGAAATAAACAGATTTCTGTGGCATGTTGCTCATTAGCACTTTAATATCAGATAACACCAGTTATTTATGTAATGATGTAATGTACTAAGTAGATGAAATACAAGTGGCATCTGCTAACACTCTTGATGTGGAACAGGAACCAGTGAGTCTGAGACACCCACCAGCAGTGGAAAGGTGGCTGACGAGCGCCTCAAACACCAAAAAAGACCAAAACTGTTACTGCTGCCACACTGCCACCACTTCCACTGACACCAAAAGCCCAACTGTGCAGAGAATCCTGGACCTCCGCAATGAAATGGAGTCCACCAGTCACCTGGAGCACTTTAGCCTCCAAAAGTTCCATCCGTGTCCATTGTGTTTGGGTAAACTTATCACTGTATAAGGGGACAAGTATCAGTGTATGGTTACTATATACTCATTTGTACTTAAAGATGTCATGTCACATCATTCTCTCTCTCTCTCTCTCTCTCTCTCTCTCTCTCTCTCTCTCTCTCTCTCTCTCTCTCTCTCTCTCTCTCTCTCTCTCTCTCTCTCTCTCTCTCTCTCTCTCTCTCTCTCTCTCTCTCTCTCTCTCTCTCTCTCTGGAATTATACTGTATATTAGGAAATATCATTAAAGAGTGTGTGTGTGTGTGTGTGTGTGTGTGTAAAAAGTGTTTGCATTATTGTGCATTTGATGTTATAGCCCCAGGTTCTTAAAGTTTTCTGGTTTCATGATTTATAAAGTTTGCTATTTTTAATAAAGTTATTGAATTTGTTATTGAGTGTTTGTATTGAACTCATTAGCTTTGTAATAGTGTGCGTCTCATCATGCATTCATTAATGATGTAGAGTGGAAATGTCCACTCCTATCATGCATAATTTCAATGCATTATTGGTTTATTGGTTTATTGGTTTATTATTTGTGTATAAATTGTAAAGTTATGCCAGTCTATTTTAGTACAAACTAAATATCAGCTGGAAGAGAGGACAGGTAATGGCACACTAAAACACAGGAAGGGACAATGATATAACCATCCAATTTAACAATACACAGAGGAAGAAGAATGAGAAAGCAATAAAAATGGATTATTTAATGGATGATTAATAGACCCTCATTTATAATCTTATTTCAGGCAAGAATATTAAAAGAGACAGCTGGCTTGCCCTTTGTACTTGTTCAGCTTGCCCTTAGCATTTGTTCATACATGACAGAATGAGAGATCTATGGGTGGGGGTGACACCTGGAAATGGGTATGATTCATGAAGGGATTGATTGATTGGTTGACTGATTAAGAAAAAAAAACGTAGCAGTGGAGGGTGGGGGGGAAGGCGCCCCCAACTTTCCAGTCATATATGGCGTGGAAGGGACAATACCAGCAAAGAAAAATATGAGAAAATGCATAATTTACTACAAAACCCAAAATGCGAAAAAAAACCTTGCCAAATTGAACCTTCCCACGAAGGTAATGAATGGAGTTTTGATGCAATGAGCCACAGTTACTTAAAACACTCAACAAATATAACACCTGCCAAAAAAATAAAATAAATAAATAAAATAAATAAATTAATAAATAAATAAAGATAAAAACGCGAGGAAACCTTTAAATTATCACAACGCGAAAAATACACACGCTAAACTGGATGCGTCATTAATTAATAGTCATTGGGACTGTTATCCCCCAATAGTTTATAGCCCCTCTCCTATTCATTGCTCCCCCCCCTTCCCTGCCTTGAGGAACACCTTCACTTATGGCCTGCTGTTGGTCAGATTTAAGCCATTTTAACCTCGAATTACATACAATACATATACATACATACATATTGTCTCCTTGCAATAATTATAATAGTCTTCCTGGCTTAATTTTTGTTTATTCATTATTCCTTATGTGTTTATTTATTAATTATTTGTAATTTGTCTAATTCCTTGTTTTATTTAGCCTCGGTATTTAACTAAGCATTTTTTTTTTTTTTCACTTTCTGACTGTGGCCCTTGCAATGAACGGCTTAATTGTTTATTTACTGTTCCTTACGTGTTTATTGATTATATGTGAGTTATTTATTTGATATTCATGATTTTTTTTTTTTTTAACTTCGTATTTCTTTATATGATAGTTTTATCTTTTCGTGTTTTCTGGCTTAAGTTTTGTTTGTTACTCCTTGTTTGTGTTATTAGGTGTGTCATCAATTATTTGTCTTATTTCTCGTAGTTTAATGGAATTTTTAGCACTTTAATTATTAGAGTTCCTCACCAGTCATTTTATTCGAGAGAGAGAGAGAGAGAGAGAGAGAGAGAGAGAGAGAGAGAGAGAGAGAGAGAGAGAGAGAGAGAGAGAGAGAGAGAGTCTAAATGAATAAAAAATAATAATAATCAGTTACAGTATTTTATTTATAAACAAGAACAATTCATGATAATAATAATAATAATAATAATAATAATAATAATAATAATAATAATAATATTTAAATACAAGGAGGAAAATGTGTAATAATAATAATAATAATAATAATAATAATAATAATAATAATAATAATAATAATAATAATAATAACAATAACTGCTTTTATCTTACTCACACAGATAAATAGTTTTATAAATAGTTTATTGACCATAAACATTGTGTACATACACACAAAATTAAATAGAACATAAAAATTTCAAAATGTAGTCAGTGACACACAGAAGACTGGTGACAAAACCTACTAAAGCCCATTAAATGATTGGGTGTCTCAAGTTTCCACATCATCAGTGGAACACTGCTTCTGAGCACTCAGGGATGGACAAGCTTTTCATGGCTTGTGTGAATGGAGACAAGACGTGTAGGGGATTTATTTGTTCTGTTTTTTCTTGTCCTACTCTCTCTTCCTCTCTCTTGACTCTTCCTTTGCTTCATCCTACTCTTTCTCTTGCTCATTCTTTCTCTCTCTCTCTCTCTCTCGCGCTCTCTCTCTCTCTGGACTTTTCAGACATAGCTCCTTATGATTTTTTGGCAATCACAAACCTGTTGACAGTATCCTTATCTGAGAGCCAAGGAGACCATGCAGAATGTGGCAGCATACCTATCATTGGTTGCAGAAGCGTTTGAGCAGTGGAGTGATGGATGATTGTAGGAATGTGGTGGCACTGCTATCCACCATGACATTCATCCACATAACAGAACCATCTCACATGGTGCATTCAGCCTCAGGGAGAGGAACCTCTGTAGCCTTGGGCAGTAGCCCTTGGTCAGGTTTGCTCCAGAGTCAAACCTGCTTACCATCCGAGAATACCTTGGGGAAAAATGAGGAAGCCTTTTGCTCTGAACCCATGAAAATTGTTCAACCCTATAAGGGAAAAATATGAATGTTGAACAAATTGATGAGAAATGGAAGGATTAATGGGCTAAGTGTGTTGGATTACAAAGGGGTTTCTTTGAAGGACATTTTGAATGATACCATAAATGTGTGGCACCCAGGATGAAGATGTCTGCAGGGTGGTCTGTGTCAGGGGGATGATGGCAGACAGCAGCAGCAGCACCGTGACAGCTCAAGCATCCTGTTGAAATTATCACTTTTTAAATGGTGAAAAGTGAAGGAAAAACCTGTCTCCATGGAATGTGGAAGTACACAACAACAACTCTGAAAGATTTCTTACAATAATAAGTCATCATTCATTGTATCCTTTCTTGTTGGCCACAAGATTATCATACAAATTTTCCAGACATCTGCAAATTGGTATCTCTAGCTGTTATTAAATATGATATTAAGTTTGATGAATGTATTTATTTCATTTTACATGAAAGTTGTTGATTGCAAAAAAAAAAAAAACCAAAATATATTTTGACTTTTACTTTACAATGCCTTAACTGTTTGCTTTTAAAAAATTATGTAGATTGATTTTCTCATTTTAAGACTTAAAGTCTAGACAACTAACTGGCCTTAAATTTTTCTGATATACAAATAAAGTAACAAAGAGAGCACATTTCACTAACACTCATGGTGAAGTGTCCACCAATGATGGTGAAGGAGGTACACATGTAAACTCCAGTCTGACCAATGACCAACACAATTTGTCCACCTGCATGTCTCCATCGGGCACAAACTCCACCTCCTGCATCTGTATCATGCCCACCACCACCGTCACCATGGCAACACTGAAAAGTGGAATCTTATCATTCACACTGTTACAAAAAATGTACTCCCCATATATATATATATATATATATATATATATATATATATATATATATATATATATATATATATATATATATATATATATATATATATGGATTGCTATTCCCAACATTAAAAATTCTTCAGCTAATCTTACTTTGATATTTTGCATCCAATATTAACTACAATTTTTTTCCTATGATATTTTCCAACTACACTTAAAGCCTTTCACTGTGAAACAAAACAATTAGCAGCATCAGAAGCAATGCATGCTCCTTTATAACCATCTACAAGATGTAAAGTTGGCATTTTGCAATTTCTTCCCAGTTCTAAGACTGGATGTGGTTGTAGAACAAATAAAGATGTCTTGAGAGTGACTGGATAATTAAGATCCCCCATAATTATGCAATTATTAATGCAGCAAATGTCCGCAATAAGGTCAAAGTTTTTTGTCCGTAGCGGGTGACTGGACTACAGGATGATAGACGAGACCTAATGTTATTTTACAAGATTTATTTTCTACCTGGATGAAAGTGAAGTCTATAGAGAGAGAGAGAGAGAGAGAGAGAGAGAGAGAGAGAGAGAGAGAGAGAGAGAGAGAGAGAGAGAGAGAGAGAGAGAGAGAGAGAGAGAGAGAGAGAGAGAGAGAGAGAGAGAGAGAGAGAGAGAGAGAGAGAGAGAGAGAGAGAGAGAGAGAGAGAGAGAGAGAGAGAGAGAGAGAGAGAGAGAGAGAGAGAGAGAGAGAGAGAGAGAGAGAGAGAGAGAGAGAGAGAGAGAGAACCAAGCCATTTGAAGTACATTTTTAGTTCCTTTACTTACACCATATTGCCTCTCTCTCTCTCTCTCTCTCTCTCTCTCTCTCTCTCTCTCTTAATAAATATGAAAACTAACACATTAACATAGGGAAGTTAATTCTAAAGACAGTCCTTATATGAAGCAGTAGTCTGACCCCCCTCTCTCTCTCAGGTGGAGTTGGCAAGGTACCATCTCTGTCCCCGCCAATGTCTCTCATGACTTCGAGACGCCTCACTGTAACCTAACTTAATCTCACCTCACCTAACGTAATCTAACCAAACCTCACCTCACCTCACCTAATCTAACCAAACCTCACCTCACCTAATCTAACCAAACCTCACCTCACCTAATCTAACCTAACCTCAACTAACGTAATCTAACCAAACCTCACCTCACCTAACCTAACCAAACCTCACCTCACCTAATTTAACCAAACCTCACCTCACGTAACCTAATCTAACCTAACCTCACCTAACATAATCTAACCAAACCTCACCTAATCTAACCTAACCTCACCTCCTCTCATCTAACCTACTCATTCCTCACCTAATCTAACTTAACTTCTTCACTTATGCTAGTTTAACCTAATGCAACCTTTGCTAACTCAATTACCTTAACTAACCTAATTAATCTGCTATAACTTAACATGATCTAACGTAAGCTATGTCATCCAAATCTTACTTTAATCTAATCTAATCTAACTTATGCAAGTTAATGTAAATTCATCTAATATAACCTAAACTATGCTAGTCTAACCTATCCTTAACTTACCTAACCTAACACACTATCTTAACCAAACCTCACCTCATCTTTTACACAGCCAAACCTTACTTAACCTTACAATCTAACACACTTCAACTTACGTGGCCTAACCTAACCTAACATCACCTATTCTTAATTAACCTCACCTAAACCTTACCGACACTAACTTAAAACCTACCTATGCTTACATCACTTCTATATCCTCCTCCTCCTCCTCTTCCTCTTCCCTAACACAGTGACTCAGCGAAGCCGTCAAGAAAACACGTAATTTCTGAATACTATCTTTAAGAGCTCCACCCAGTCAGCCCTCTTCCTCCTCCTCCTCTTTCCTGACCCCCATCCTCCCTTCTTTACTCACGTGTCTCTCCCTCCCTACACACACACACACACACACACATAGCGGGTCTCACAAGGGTAATACACACATACATACGGACACTGACCCACCACACACACCCAGTCACCCACACCCACCCACATACATGTACACACGGACGCACACAGCCTGTCACCCTTACGTCAAACAGATTACACCTTTCTTCTCCCTGTCACTCATCCATCACACATTCCAGTATCTCTCTCATCTTCTACTCTGTTAAATAACCAGTTAACACTCCTAGACTCCCTAGCCGGCGGGTTACTCTCACTAGGACCATGACTAAAAATACGTCACATGGCCCGGTCAGAGAGAGCTAGCCTGGTCTGCCTACGCGAATCGAAAGCGTTTATTTGGGTACGGTTTAAAGGGACGAAGGTTTAAAGGGACAGTCTCTGCGTGAGTGTGTTTGGTCAAATGCTGAATACTCACGCCTGGTTCATTATACAGCCACATGGACAGGCACAGATCACTCCTCCACGACACACACATAAACAAACACACAAAAACACTAACTAGTAACTGTACCTTTAGTTTCGTCTGCTGTCAAAATATTCCTCCATTACTAATGTAACCCACATTCCCTAGTGGTATACTTTCCTCGGAACACCCATATTTTTAAGAGCTTTTTATCCACCATATATGTCTCGGTTAACTCTCATCTTGGCTGGAAATTAAACTATATTGTATCAGTGTGGCCATCTTGAGGTCCCGGATGAAATGGCGAGCTGGGATTGGCTATTCACGACCCGTTGTCATGGTGATGGTGGATGCCATTCACTTGACAGCTCATATTTTCTCGCTATTGAAAGGAGTTTATTAGAGCGTAACTGAAGCGTGTAAAGGCATGATTCCGCACTATACTATTAAGATATTGTATTTCTGAAGTGTTCCTAGGCTTAATAAGCTTGGATAAGGAGTATAATACAATTTAGATGGTGTGAAGAGCGGATGTTTTCGCGCGAAATTCAAACAATTCCAGCCTCTGATATGATTACGTATTAGACTTAAGATATTGTAGTAAGAAAGTATCTGTGGGGTTAATAAGCTTGGGTAAAGAGTATAGGGGAATTTAAAGGACGTTTAAGAGACGGAGTGTGAGGAGAAGGTGTGTCAGCGCGATTCAAGTAATTCCAACCTGTCTGAGTTGATTCCACAGAAGACTCTTAAGATATTATATTGCTGAGGTGTTCCTAGGGTTATTAAGATTGGGTAAAGAGTATAAGGGAATTTAAAGAGTGGATAAGGGAGGGAGTGGAGCGATTTGATGTCATACAGACCAAAGCCAGGTTACAGAGGGGTTTTATCTTGTAAAGGGGACTGTTCGGTTTTCTTGACCGACACAGGGAGAGGAGTGAAGGTCCTTTCTCACTGTTCCCTATATAAGACACCATACACTCTAGAACACCAGGCCAGAAATCAAGAAACACGTGCTATTACAATATAGGTGAAGCTTAAGGACACGTCAGTAATTCAGCAGCAGACAATATTTCACAACTGCTCCACAAAACTTCTCGCAACGCAACCGGAATGTTTTAGAATGTTGTTCTTGTTCTGCTGTAGTTAAATGAATTACAGAATAAACAGAGAAGATAGATTTTTCTTTTTTACCCAGAAACATAAAAACGTACATAATTTCTACTAGAACCTGATAAAAATTAAGAAAGATAAGACGCCAGATCGTTTGAGGATACGAGTTTCTCTTCTGTTATATAAAAATTACAGAACAAACAAGAATAGATGGATTTTTGTGCTAGTCATGAAAATGCCTTTGAAAACTTAAATAACAGACCAGAACATGATAAAAGTTCAGATAAGACGCGGGAAGATATGATAACACGGATTCCTGTTGTGTAATAAGTTGAATTACATAAGAAACACGTAGAGCTGGATTATTTTTTTCCTAGAGTCACGAAAATACCTCTGAAAACCTAAATAGATCTCTAGAAATTTATAAAAGTTAAGTAAGAAGCTGAACCATTTGGTAACACGAATTTCTGCTCTGTACTAAACTGCATTACAAAACAAAAACAGTAAAAGGGTACTGTCACTTGCCTCAGACACCCGAGTTTATGTGAGGAAAAGAAGATGAGGTTTAGAAGAGGAGAGGTGGTGTTGTACAGATTTAAAATTAGATCTTAGACCGCGAATGTTGCACAAGTTAATGAAGAAAAAGTTGAGGGGGTGTCAAGACACTTAGGGTCGTCGACAGAAAGGCAGACAGACCTGGGGATGTTGACAGGTGAAGAATGAATGGGTCTCTCTCTCTCTCTCTCTCTCTCTCTCTCTCTCTCTCTCTCTCTCTCTCTCTCTCTCTCTCTCTCTCTCTCTCTCTGTGTCTCGTCATAATTATATTTCCTACTATCTCAATATCCCTCCATAGTTTAAATCCCTCCATCTCTTTTTGTCACCCTGGACTTGTCTGTCAGTACCTCTATTTTACCTAATATATCTAATTGGTAGCCATAATTTCTTGGTGTTTAGGTTATATTAAGTTTGTATCTTCAGTATCTCTCCATGTATAATCTTTAGATATCGTTATCTCTAAGTATTGCTGTGAAATTCTATAGTTTTTCATAATCTTGTTTCTGGAAATATACATTTTGTCATATCTCGATTATCATAATGGATTGTTTTTCGTAATTGAATTTATAATATTTGTTCAATTAAGCTTATTTGTATATTTATTTATTTATTCGTTTATTTGTTTATTATATATTTCCCTGATATTTTTTTTTCTCTCTCGTCACAATAGATAGCATACGCGTGCAAAAATATATATTACTTTAATTTTTCATCTATTTCCTCGCACCCTCTGTGAAAACCCTCTGTGGTATGCTCATAAACTTGTGACCTTCGTGGCATCTCGCGGGGTCCTCTCTTTGATCCTCTTATATTACTGCTAGACCATTCTTTT
>NW_026973676.1:1130000-1135000 GCF_035594125.1 Scylla paramamosain | reverse complement strand
GAAACATGATGATAAAAAGCTTACTGTAAAGTGTGCAAAGCCGAACTCAGGGCACATAAAAGTTATCTGAAAAAACACAGTGAAACAGAAGCACATTCAAAACATGAAGAAAATTCCTAGTGCTAAGCAAATGAGTGTGAAAAGTCTCTTTCAGAAAGTTGACACAAATAAGAAATCTGAGATTAAATTGTCAGTTTACGTTGCTTGCCACTCTTCCATTCAGTCAGTTGACCATTTAAGTGAGTTATGGAATGATCTGCCGTGTACTTCAAGTACTGAAAAGTTGCGGTTGCACAGAACAAAATGTAGTGCACTTATCAAAAAAGTAATTTCACCAGCTTTACTTGCAGAGCAAGTTAGTGATCTGAAAAATTCTCCATTTTCACTTATATTGGATGAGTCTACTGATATCGCATGCGCAAAACATTTGTGCGTATGTGTCAGGTACTACAATGTAAGGCTTAACAAAGTTGTGTCGCAATTCCTAGGGCTTATACCAGTCACAAGTGCAACAGCTGAAGCAATATATCAGCATGTGAAAGACTACTTTAATGAAATTGGAGTCAATTTAAATCACTGCTTTGCCATAGGGACTGATGGAGCTTCCAGCTTGTGTGGACAACACCACTCATTCTACACACTTTTGAAAAAGGATATTCCAGATTTAGTGTTAGTGAAGTGTGTCTGCCATTCTCTGCATCTGGTATGCAGCCATGCTTCAGAGAAAATGCCATCAAATATAGATTATATGCTAAGAGAAACATACAACTGGTTTCATAGATCAGCAATCAGACGTGAAGCATACCTTGACATATACAAACTGCTTAATGATGGTAATGAGCCCCTACAGTTAGTACCTCTTTCTGGGACTAGATGGCTAGCCAGAAGCAACAGTGTGAAAAGAGTTCTGGATCAGTGGGATGTTTTGAAGACACATTTTGAAATAGCTTCTTCATCTTGTGGTAAATATCTAGCAAGGGAACTTCATTCAATGTATGCTGATCATTCAGATGAGTTGTATTTCACTTTCTTGAAACCTGTTCTAAGTCAGTTTGAAAAGATCAACCTTCTCTTTCAAAAAGAAGCAGCAGACCTTTGCAGTCTCTTGAATGAATTGGAAAATCTAACATTTTCAGTGCTCAGAAGAATAATTTATCCAACGAGTGTAAAACTTGATGTGGATATGAATTTTAAGTCCATTTTTCTTCCACTTGAAAAAGTAGACTTTGGGTACGAGTTTACTGTGCTTTTGGAAAACAAGAGGAAGATGAACTTGATTTCAGAGGAAAACAAGCATGCCATACAAGCTAGATGTCACGCGTTTCTCGTAAAAGCATCTGAAGAACTTCTTGCTCGTGTCCCACGTAACATTGCAACCTTGAAACAGATAAAAAATCTATCACCAGCAATATGTTTGACCCACACAAGACCTCCATTTTCTGAGCTTCCATTATCTCTGGCTGAACAAGCAAAACTCCCTGAGATTGAAAACCAGTGGCGAACAGCCTTACATACTGATTGGCATCAAATAATTGAAGGTGACATACCTCAGGATGGTTCAGTGTTCTGGTCCAAATCTGCTACATTAAAAAATGCAGGTGGAGAACTCATTATGAAAGACCTGGCAGAATTTGCTCTGAAAGTGTATAGCCTTCCTATTAGTAATGCCTTAGTAGAGCGCGTATTTTCAAAAGTAACTGCAGTTAAAACTAAAGTGAGAAATCGTATGGGTTTAGGACTCTTAACTTCTATTCTACGAATCAAAACCTCCCTGAAAGAAAAAGGCATGTGCTGCAATACATTTGAGCCTCCAGTGTCCATGCTGCATTATGATTCATCTATATATAAGGATGAAAAAATAGAGGAGGACGAGGAAAACCTGCTACAATCATTGCAGCTGATCTAAGAAAATCTCTGGCCTCCTGCTTTTGGTAAGTATAATAATTTATACTTGAAATCTTAAAATCATTAATCTGTAACCTTTGAGCTAGCGGGCCGTGTGTGTGTGTGTGTGTGTGTGTGTGTGAACAGGATTTGGGCTACTTTGTCTGTGAATTTGCTACTTTTAGGGAACCTTTCTGCTACTTTTGATGAGTCTCATCTGGCAACACTGGGCCATCCCTCGGGCAGTCCCCCCAAGATTTAGCCTCGGGTGGGTGTACGCTGCCTTTGGTCCCTTTCCCTGCCTTTGTTCTACACTGTTTGTTCTCGCAATACAGGAGAAGAGTGTAGGTAAATAGTTTGTGATCTCAAGAGAACACAAGAGTCCGTGAAATGAAGAAGGACTGAGAAAAGTGAGTATATTATGGTGAGATGGTGTGTGTGCGTGTGTGTGTGTGTGTGCCAGCGCGTGGCTTGTGACCATTTCCTTCTGTTGCTGGCCACGAGCTTTTTCTTGGTTATGTCAGGTCTCCACCACTGCCACGTGTAGGTCTGGAGGTCAGGTCAGGTCATGTCAGGTCACCATCAGTGTCACGTGTAGGCCTGGTGAGTTATTGCAGCTTGGTCATGATGCTCGTGTTATTTTTCAAGAGACGCAGGCCATCTTGCCGTTCCCTTAACGATGTATTTTATTGCATCCCCACTACGTGTTTGGACCTCGCAGCTTCCCGTATTTAGTTAATGCATCTTCACTACATGCCAGGCGTTATCTCGTGGTGTTTTGGTGTCAATTTCGCTTACTTATTTTATTTATATCTACACTAAGCCAACTAACTCCTTATTTCGTGTTTCGGCCTTGCATTTTTTTTCTTTTTTCTTATTTTCATCTTCCCTACATCAACTAACTGCTTATTTCATGTTGTGGCCTTGCAGCTTCCCTTATTTTCTTATTTTTCATCTTCGCTACATCAACTGACTGCGTATTTATTTGGATTTCCCCTTATTTTCTTATGTTCATCTTCACTACTCTAACCAACTGATTTCGTGGTATTTTGGCCTTGCTTTTTTTCACTTATTTATTTTTCATCTTCTTCATCTTCATCTTTTTTCATCTTCACTACGTAAGTCTTATTTCTGATTTTGGCCCCTGTATTTTTTATTTATTTATTTATTTATTTATTTATTTATTTATTTATTTATTTATTTATTTTTTATATATAACCACTATACCAACTAAGTCATTTTGTTATTTTTGGTGTTGTATTTTCCCTTATCTTGTTATTTTAATATTTCGTTAACATCCTGACTACGTTTCCTGTTATTATTTTTTTCCCCTCATCTTCCTTTAATATTTCCGTATAATAATAATAATAATAATAATAATAATAATAATAATAATAATAATAATAATAATAATAATAGCAGTAAATTTAAGACTTTCGTAAATTTAACTTTATAAAAACAGCATAATTGGAATAGAAGGTTCATTGGGATTATATCACGTCTTTTCAAACTTTTCTTAAATGAAGTTAGGCTGGTGAATTCTCTAATATTAAAAGTGACATCATAATTTTTCGTCCTAAGTACAGCAAAAAATATTTGAACAGAGTTTGTGTGTATGTTGGTTACCTGTTTAGGGATAGCGTGTACCTTGTGTGTTGTAATTATAATTTATTGTTTTCTACTTATAAGATGCAATGTTCAGCTTAATTCACAAGTTTTTAAGATATTTAATGCTTTAAGTAATGTGTGTGTGCGTTCGTTAAAATTACTGTTGCTTATTATCCTGACAATCTCTCTCTCTCTCTCTCTCTCTCTCTCTCTCTCTCTCTCTCTCTCTCTCTCTCTCTCTCTCTCTCTCTCTCTCTCTCTCTCTCTCTCTCTCTCTCATATCCCCTTTTTTATTAATTTGCATATCTTTAATATGTGTCATTTTTTATTCTGTTCATTTATTAATTCTCTCTCTCTCTCTCTCTCTCTCTCTCTCTCTCTCTCTCTCTCTCTCTCTCTCTCTCTCTCTCTCTCTCTCTCTCTCTCTCTCTCTCTCTCTCTCTCTCCAGGTGTTGCCATGACAGGCCATGTTTGTCTGCCTGTCTGTCTGTCTGTCTGTCTGTCTATCTGCCCAGGTGTTGCCATGACAGGCCAGGTGAGTGCCCGCTAATTACCAGGTGAGGAGGAAGACATATACTGAGGTATATGTAATTTTGTTTTATTTTATTTTATTTTGTTTTGTTTTATGTTATTTATTTATTTATCTATTTATTTAATTAATTAATTAATTTATTTATTTATCAATTTATTTATTTTATTTATTTATTTATTTTTATTTATTTTTATTTATTTTTTTACTATCTCAATATTAAGGTTGAACCCATAACTTGTCCTGCCTCCTCCTCCTCCTCCTCCTCCTCCTCCTCCTCCTCCTCCTCCTCCTCCTCCTCCTCTTATATTTTATTTGATCTTTCAGGAGAAGAAAAAAGAAGAAAAGAGGAGGAGAAAGAGAAGATGAATGAAATGGAGTCCATCATTACAGAAGGAGAGGAAGCAGAGGAAAAGGCAGTCCTATACTTCTCAAGAAACTACAAGAATCTTCTGTAAGTATTTACCTAGTTGTGCTTTGTGGGAAAAGAGTTATGCTCATGCTGGCCCTTCTCCATATCTTTTAATATCCAACTAAGCCTTGAATCCATGTGTACTTTATGCATTTACCGTCTCCTCATCCAGACTATTCCATACATCAATACTTCTATATGATGGCACCACTGATATCACATCTATTTCTAAAGCTGAACTCTTTGCTCAAACCTTTGCTAAAAACTCTACCTTGGAGGATTCTGGGCTTGTTCCTCCCTCTCCTCCACCCCTCTGACTACTTCATGCCACCTATTAAAATTCTTTGCAATGATGTTTTCCATGCCCTCGCTGGCCTAAACCCTCGGAAGGCTTATGGATCTGATTGGGTCCCTCCTATTGTTCTCCGAAACTGTGCCTCCGTGCTTGCACCTTGCCTAGTCAAACTCTTTCAGCTGTGTCTGTCAACATCTACCTTTCCTTCTTGCTGGAAGTTTGCCTACATTCAGCCTGTTCCTAAAAAGGGTGACCGTTCTAATCCCTCAAAC
>NW_026973676.1:1112500-1120000 GCF_035594125.1 Scylla paramamosain | reverse complement strand
ATAGATGAGACGAGCTTAGAGAAGTGGGAAGGAGGAATAAGGAGAAATATTGGATAAAAGAATTATTGTATGGGGGGCAAAGACTGGCGGACATATGGGTAAGAATCTGGGAGTGATGGAGAAGTAATGAATTAATTACTTGCACAGGTAAGTGGGAGTGCCCCCTTTAGGATGATTAAATGGTATATTGTAAAAAATGTGGGTGCTGAACGATGCCAGCAACGTGAAAGGCGGCATTATCAAGGAAATACTATGTAGCATAGTAATTGCAGTGAGGGAAAAAAAAATGAAAGGCCACAGTATTTCGTAATACATGACCACGAGCATGTTATCAGGAAATCTTTATGAGTGGGCGGAATTGCTATTCCTTAATAAGCAAAGGTGGAGCCGTAGATAATGAAAAACAAAAGCAGAGGCTCTAAGGAAGTAACACTGAGAATTTTAGTACATGCGTACGTCCGTCAAAACAAAACTCGTCTTGCATAATCCCAGAAACGTCGGGCCATATACCAAGTACTAAAAAATGACTACTTGCAGGTAAGTTTACCGTTTAATTGAACATTACGTAATGTTTAATGTTAATGTTACGTTAATGCAATACCATATCGTGTTTAGTGTGCAAAGTAATGTGTATTAATAGATCAAGGTATGGTAGGTCGCTCACTGGAGTAGGCTTCATAAGGTATTGATATGAACTAACAACCATCTAAGTAATATCTTCAGACAATGGGCTCTGTTATTTTGGGAAATCCCTCGTATGAACAGCAGGAAAAAAGTTACTTGTGATCCCCACCTGTTTTAATAGTTTTCTTGACGTACCGTTTATATAACAATGTTATAATACCTATTAGGCAGGATTAAGTTTTAGGTGCTACTTTGGGGGTGAAAACAATTCAAGGATTAGCACGACAGGATTATGACCGAGCTCACACGCTACTAACATCCCTTGGGATGATTAATTGAGCTGTGGATACCACACCTTACAAGGTCCACTCCCCCCATTCAGCAATCTGCCTCTCTGAAGAGGTTAGGTTTGTGCTCAGTAGAGGACTATAAGTATCTTGCGAGGGAGGAAGCAGTCACGCAGGTAGAGGTTGGAGGACAGCTAGGAAACTGACCATAGGGAAATTAGGTACAATTTAGAATGGGAAGAAACTGTTAGAAACAAAAATACTTGTAAAATACCTGACTTTAGGAGAGCAGATTTTGAAGAATTAAAAAGGTACCTTCAAGGAACGGACTGGCAAAAGGTGCCGGGTGAGGTCAGGGACGGAGTTCAGAGAGAAGGCAAGATGAGAGGTGAGGCGTGAGGGTGTAGGACGAGGAGGGAAGATGTGTCCGGAAGGGAGGAAAGAAGAAGGGGGGAGATAGGTGTATGTTGGAATGTCGGGTCATGCTGAAATGAGAGAGGTGAGGTCGAGGCCAGTAGATGGAGTGGAGAAGATGGTAGGGGACGAGATGAGCGGATTAGGTGAAGTAAATGTAGATGAATTGTATAAATATTTCGTGAAGTTCATACAGGTCAGATAGCAAATATCCCGTATAGAACAATAAGATCACAAAAAAAAAAAAAATTACCGTTAATTTCTGTCTTTAGGAAATCACTGGAGTCGGGTGAGGTACCAGTAATGTGGAGGCAGGCTAATGTAGTACCCATCTTTAAGAAAGAAGATAAAACTTTAGCGTCTAATTATAGACCTGTCAGCTTAACTTCAGTTGTAGGTAAAATGTTAGAGTCAATAATAGCGAGGAACATTTAGACAAACTTGATAAATCAGTCACAGCATGGCTTCACGAAGGGGAAGTCTTGCCTGACAAACTTGTTAAGTTTTTACAGTAAGGTGTACGAGGCAGTAGATAATGGTGATAGTTATTGATATATCTGGACTTTAGTAAAACATTTGACAAGGTACCCCATCAAAGGCTCCTGAGAAAGGTTAGGGCACACGGGATAGATGGGAAGCTGTTAGGCTGGATAGGGTAATGGCTTGGTAACAGGTGATAAGAGAGTGGTAATAAACGGCTCGAAATCCGAGTGGGGTCAGTATTAGGGCCATTGTTATTTCTAATATATATATATATATATATATATATATATATATATATATATATATATATATATATATATATATATATATATATATATATATATATATATATATATATATATATATATATATATATATATATATATATATATATATATATATATATATATATATATATATATATATATATATATATATATATATATATATATCAATGGCTTGGATAGTGGAATTAGTAGTGATGTTAGTAAATTTGCGGATGACACAAAGGTAAATTAATTGGGTTAGAATCGGATGCCATCGCCTTGCAGGCAGACTTAGAATGAACGAATGGACGGATAGATGGCAAATGCAATTATTATCAATAAATGCAAAGTGCTTAGCGTAGGTAGAGGAAACCCACACAATAGGTACACATTAAACGACCAAACTGGTAGGTACAGGGTAGGAGAAAGATTTAGGAGTTGTAGTTAGCTCTGAACTCCGTCTAGGGAAACAATGCACAGAAGCCAGAAACAAGGCAAATAGGGTACTAGGATTGATTTTTAGGAGCGTTAAAAGTAGAAGGCGGGAAGCAATATTAAAGTTATACTTGGCGCTGGTCAGACCTCATCTAGACTACGCTGTGCAATTCTGGTCCCCACATTACAGGAAAGATAAAGGTCTATTAGAATTAGTACAGAGGAGAATGACTAAAAGGATACAGGGGATGAGGAGTATTCCTTACGAGGCGAGGTTGAAGCTGTTAAATTTACATTCTTTAGAGAGACGTAAGTTAAGAGGGGACCTGATAGAAGTCTTTAAGTGGTATAAGGGTCATAACAAGGGAGATGTAAGCAAAATTCTTATGATCAGCAACCAGAGTAGAACAAGAAATAACGGGTTCAAGCTTAAATAAAAAAAATAAAAAAAAAAATGGGAAATTAAAATTTGGTATTACTGAAAAGAAAATGTAGGTTATTCTCTCAAACTATCTATCTATCTAATTATATCTATCTGTGGTGGCATAGGGGGGGGGAGGCTGAGTGGGTGGGGCACAGAGGAGGGGGCCCCTATTCACACTGATCCTGCTCTGAGGTTGTCCAGCTTGCAAAAGGTTGAGGGCTCGTGACCTAACACACACACACACACACACACCTTTAATATATCTGTATGCACACCAACACCCACGCGCTCCCACACACACGCACGCCCATCCATTACTTTCATCTATACGCCCGCGCCCACGGTGATAAGTGTAGCAATCAGAATTCAGTAAGGAAACTTTCTACACCAGGGAAATGCAGTATGTGTGTGTGTGTGTGTGTGTGTGAAATTATATATACATTTTCTGTATGATTTTTTGGGCTAGTTTTGGGCGGTTCCTGGAGGTGGATTGGGCGGGTTTTGGGCTGTTTCTCAGGTGGGAGTGGGCGGGAAAATGTTCCGCGATCTGCCTCTCTCTCTCTCTCTCTCTCTCTCTCCATTTATTTATTCATATATATATATATATATATATATATATATATATATATATATATATATATATATATATATATATATATATATATATATATATATATATATATTCTTCCCTTTTGCAGAGATCTCCATTCTTGGAGACTTCAATGTTCACCACCAGCTTTGGCTTTCCTCTCCCTTCACTGACCATCCTGGTGAACTAGCCTACAACTTTGCTATCCTCCATGACCTAGAGCAATTGGTGCAACACCCTACTCGTATTCCTGACCGTCTTGGAGATACGCCCAACATTCTTGACCTTTTCCTGACCTCTAATCCTTCTGCTTATGCTGTCACCCTTTCTTCTCCGTTGGGCTCCTCCGATCACAATCTCATATCTTTATCTTGTCCTATCACTCCAATCCCTCCTCAGGATCCCCCTAAGCGAAGGTGACTCTGGCGTTTGGCCTCTGCTAGTTGGGGGGACCTGAGGCGGTATTTTGCTGATTTTCCTTGGAATGACTACTGCTTCCGTGTCAGAGACCCGTCATTGTGTGCTGAGCGCATAACAGAGGTGATAGTGTCTGGCATGGAGGCGTACATTCCTCACTCTTTTTCTCGTCCTAAACCTTCTAAACCTTGGTTTAACACAGCTTGTTCTCGTGCTATACATGATAGAGAGGTGGCCCACAAAAGGTACTTAAGCCTTCCTTCACCAGAATCTCATGCACTTTATATTTCTGCCCGGAACCATGCCAAGTCTGTTCTCCAACTAGCCAAAAACTCCTTCATTAACAGAAAATGTCAAAACCTTTCAAGATCTAACTCCCCTCGTGATTTCTGGCATCTAGCCAAAAATATCTCCAATAACTTTGCTTCTTCTTCTTTCCCTCCTCTACTTCAACCAGATGGCACCACTGCTATCACATCTATTTCTAAAGCTGAACTCTTTGCTCAAACCTTTGCTAAAAACTCTACCTTGGACGATTCTGGGCTTGTTCCTCCCTCTCCTCCACCCTCTGACTACTTCATGCCTCGTATTAAAATTCTTCGTAATGATGTTTTCCATGCCCTCGCTGGCCTAAACCCTCAGAAGGCTTATGGACCTGATGGGGTCCCTCTTATTGTTCTCCGAAACTGTGCCTCCGTGCTTGCACCTTGCCTAGTCAAACTCTTTCAGCTCTGTCTGTCAACATCTACCTTTCCTTCTTGCTGGAAGTTTGCCTACATTCAACCTGTTCCTAAAAAGGGTGACCGCTCTAATCCCTCAAACTACCGTCCTATTGCTTTAATTTCCTGCTTATCTAAAGTTTTTGAATCTATCCTCAACAGGAAGATTCTTAAACATCTATCACTTCACAACCTTCTATCTGATCGCCAGTATGGGTTCCGTCAAGGCCGCTCTACTGGTAATCTTCTGGCTTTCCTTACCGAGTCTTGGTCATCCTCTTTTAGAGACTTTGGTGAAACTTTTGCTGTTGCCTTGGACATATCAAAAGCCTTTGATAGAGTCTGGCACAAAGCTTTGATTTCCAAACTACCCTCCTACGGTTTCTATCCTTCTCTCTGTAACTTCATCTCAAGTTTCCTTTCTGACCGTTCTATTGCTGCTGTGGTAGACGGTCACTGTTCTTCTCCTAAATCTATTAACAGTGGTGTTCCTCAGGGTTCTGTCCTGTCACCCACTCTCTTCTTATTATTCATTAATGATCTTCTAAACCAAACTTCTTGTCCTATCCACTCCTATGCTGATGATACCACCCTGCACTTTTCCACGTCTTTTCATAGACGTCCAACCCTTCAGGAGGTAAACATATCACGCAGGGAAGCCACAGAACGCCTGACTTCTGATCTTTCTAAAATTTCTGATTGGGGCAGAGCAAACTTGGTATTGTTCAATGCCTCAAAAACTCAATTCCTCCATCTATCAACTCGACACAATCTTCCAGACAACTATCCCCTCTTCTTCAATGACACTCAACTGTCCCCCTCTTCTACACTGAACATCCTCGGTCTGTCCTTTACTTATAATCTGAACTGGAAACTTCACATCTCATCTCTAGCTAAAACAGCTTCTATGAAGTTAGGTGTTCTGAGACGTCTCCGCCAGTTTTTCTCACCCCCCCAGCTGCTAACTCTGTACAAGGGCCTTATCCGTCCATGTATGGAGTATGCTTCACATGTCTGGGGGGGTTCCACTCATACTGCTGTTCTAGACAGGGTGGAATCAAAAGCTTTTCGTCTCATCAACTCCTCTCCTCTAACTGACTGTCTTCAGCCTCTCTCTCACCGCCGCAATGTTGCATCTCTTGCTGTCTTCTACCGCTATTTTCATGCTAACTGCTCTTCTGATCTTGCTAATTGCATGCCTCCCCTCCTTCCGCGGCCTCGCTGCACAAGACTTTCTTCTTTCTCTCACTCCTATTCTGTCCACCTCTCTAACGCAAGAGTTAACCAGTATTCTCAATCATTCATCCCTTTCTCTGGTAAACTCTGGAACTCCTTGCCTGCTTCTGTATTTCCACCTTCCTATGACTTGAATTCCTTCAAGAGGGAGGTTTCAAGACACTTATCCACCAATTTTTTACCACTGCTTTGACCCTTTTAGGGACTGGCATTTCAGTGGGCATTTTTTTTATTAGATTTTTGTTGCCCTTGGCCAGTATCCTTCCTACATAAAAAAAAAAAAAAAAAAAAAAAAAAATATATATATATATATATATATATATATATATATATATATATATATATATATATATATATATATATATATATATATATATATATATATATATATATATATATATATATATATATATATATATATATATATATATATATATATATATATATATATATATATATATATATATATATATATATATATATATATTATGCTAGTTTTCGTAATCTTTTAATACAATCTGGTATGTTTATATAAAAAAGCAAGTATTATTTATAATCCGGCCGGCAGTCACTTCAAGACCTTGGTAAAGTGTGGATGTACTGACCCGCGTATCTGAACCCCTAACACGCACCGATTAATTTTCAGATGATCGTTGAAGGCAGGTGTAACGAGGGTCGGGGCTTGTGTCCAGAGTTCTGAGCACGGCTTTGTCAATGAAGATGAACATTCACATAGAGCAGGGTAAGAAAAAGCACGTATTTTCTCAATTTATCACACAAATCCTTAAAATTCACTTTGCAATAAGGTCACGAGACACAAGCAAGCACGGGAGGGAGCAGACACTTAAAAGGGTTAATTATGCGTATTCTTGGTCATTCTGGTCACGTTGTTTGTATACCTCTCTGTCCTTCAGTGTTGCAAATCCTACCCTCTCATTTCATTAAACTTAGCCTGGCGTTACGTAAATACGCTATTCAAATTTGCAAGACTAAACACGTTGCATCTTGTGATTACGATCTCTTGTGGCATGTAATGGTGCGATACTGAACGTGTCATGGGAACAAACACACACACGCACACACACACATAACCCAGGGCCGTAGGTCACTCATTAGGCTTCAGTCAAAAAAGCTACATAGTAAATTATAACAGTATTATAACCTTATACCTGTTATTATTATTATTATTATTATTATTATTATTATTATTTTCTTTTTTTCTCTTTGATAGTTGATATGGTGAGTTTTTCATAGTTTGCATGAGAGCGCTTGTCATATTTGTTATGGTCTGGCGTGAGGAGTCATGGCGTCGTATTTATTAATTGACTGCCTTCCAAGTTGTATATGTGTGCAAGTGTGTATATGTTTGTATATATGAATACGGTTTTAATTTCACCCCTATGTCAGTCAGGTTAAAAATGTTATCCAGAATCGGAGGATAAATGCCTTGAAATCATAGGAAACGAAATACGTGATGCGTTTTAACTCAATAAACAGAACACAAAAGATGCTTTTAACGCCATTTTATAGGTTGATGGTGTGTGTGTGTGTGTGTGTGTGTGTGTATTTGTAGTAAGCGTATCCTGAAAATCCTCTACTGAACAGC
>NW_026973676.1:1095000-1105000 GCF_035594125.1 Scylla paramamosain | reverse complement strand
CGGCTGTCTCAACTTGGTGCCACAGCTGCACAGGAGGGGCTTGGCATAGCTGGCTGGACAACATCACAGACTGGTGTGTCTCCCGGCAGCTCTGGTGGGGCCGCAGAATGCCAGTGTACCACAATTACTGCAGCAGATGGCGAGGAGGTGTGGGTGGCGGCTGCTCGGAGGAGGATGCAAGGCGGAAGGCTGTGGAGAAGGAAGGTGTGTGTGTGTGTGTGTGTGTTTACCTAGTGTTAGTTTGGATGGTCTGATATATGGCAGAAATTTTACTTTTTTATTGTTTTTCCTTCAGTTGATATACTTTCTTTGTGTTGTATCTCCTAGTGTTCCTATTATCAGTATTACCTTGGGGCAAAGCTGTACCAAATTGTAGTTTTTCTGTACAGTTGAGGTGCAGTCCTTGTCTGTATCACCTTTATTAACCTACTCTGGGTTCCCTTCTATATTTCTGTGAGGAAAAACTGCATTATTTTATATCATTCAAGTGTGTGTGTGTGTGTGTGTGTGTGTGTGTGTGTGTGTCTGTGTGTTTTTGTCTGTCTGTCTGATTTTATTCTAATTGGATGACCTGACTTGACCTGAATATAAGGAGAAGGAGGAGGAGGAGGAGGTAGAAGAAGAAAAGAAGAGAAGGAAGAGGAAGATAAAGAGAAAGTGTGTGTGTGTGTGTGTGTGTGTGTGTGTGTGTGTGTGTGTGTGTGTGTGTGTGTGTGTGTGTGTGTGTGCGCAAACCCTCATTAAAAAAATAAACTTCATGTAGCAATAGATGAATAAAAGTCTTGACGGCTACGTTAATAATCGCAACTTTCCGTCTTCACCCTGTGCTCCTCCCCAGGCACACCCTTGACCTCCATGTCCACCCAGCAGGAGGGAAGATCTGGACACCTGGTTCTCCTCTGGTCCCTCCCTTTGCCTCGCTGGGCTGGCCGGGTCAGGGGAGGGGCAGAGACCATGCCTGACCTTGCTCACTTCTACGCAACGACCTTGAAGACGGGTCACGGCATCCTCTTGTGGGGTGGCTCAGGTGGTCATGCCGGGACTCGACTTGACGGGGAGGCTTTCCTTTGAGGTGAGGTCGTCTGGGTCGTGGTCTCCTGGTCCTGTCCTCTGTTATTAATCTTGTTTTTGTTCCTTTGTCTTATGTATTATCACAAACTCCGGTAACTAATTGTAGGCGTGTAATTAGTCCATATATTCATTGGTATATAACTAAAATATCTGTTAATACTGTAAACTCTAGCATTACTAATTGTTTGATAAAAAGATGCAGATTTCAGAAGGCTAATAATGTTTATAGATGGCGATAGATTGAAAGAATTGACTACCTGTGTGTTACCTTTCCTTCCTCTTATGTAACGTGATATTAATTGTTACCAGTATTGCCTGTGTTATATCACCTGTGTTATATGACCCTCCCTCCCCAGACTGTGCTGGCTGCATGGCCTCCAGGGTGATGGTGGCGGCCACAAGACGTCCAAGTCCTGGGGCAGTGTGATAAACCCCCTGGATGTCATCAGTGGGGCGTCCCTGGAGGTGTGTGACTTGCTGGTGCTGTGTGTTCTGTACTGGTGTTCATTGGCTGTGGTGAGCAGTACCTTGACAGCAGGTGATACATGAATATTTGTTAAAGCCTCTTACTAAGTGTATTTTTTTGAAGGAATGATGTAAAGAGAGAGAGAGAGAGAGATTTTTGAAGGAGCTAAAGAGAGAGAGAGAATTTTTGAAGGAGCTAAAGAGAGAGAGAGAATTTTTGAAGGAGCACTAAAGAGAGAGAGAATTTTTGAAGGAGCTAAAGAGAGAGAGAGAATTTTTGAAGGAGCTAAAGAGGGAGAGAGAATTTTTGAAGGAGCACTAAAGAGAGAGAGAATTTTTGAAGGAGCACTAAAGAGAGAGGAGAGATTTTTAGATATGATGTCAAAAATTGTGTTTATAATTCTGTCTTCTCTCTTTTTTCCTTCTTTTCATCTCTTCTCTTTTCTTCCTTTCCCTCTTCTCTACTTCAATTTTCCTTTTCACCTGTGTTCTCCTCTGTTTTTCACCACATTTCATCCCTTCCCTCCTCCCTCACACCCTCTTACCCTCTCACCACCCCCTCCTGCCCTCAGGTACTGTGCGAGAGGGTGGAGGGGACCCTGAATGCAGAAGAAGTACTCACTGGTCTCGTATGAACTCTCCCACAGGCATCCCAGAGTGTGGAGCTGATGCCCTTTGGTCCACCCTGTGCTCCACAAGCTTCAGGAGTCAGTGTGGCATAGATAGATGTGGATGACTGTGGTGTCTTGTCTTGTGTGGAGTTACAAGGTTGGTGTATGGATGGGTAAGTGAAGTAGAGATAAGATTTTAATTAGTGGTTTTGTAAGGTTGGGTAGGAGTGCTGTTCGTCTTCATCAAGGGCTGACGTGTTGTGTGTTGAGTGAATGAGTGAATGAGGCTGAAAATTGTGTGTTTTGGTATATGTAGGAGATAAGATTTTAATTAGTGGTTTTGTAAGGTTGGGTAGGAGTGCTTCTTGTCTCCATCAAGGGCTGACGTGTTGTGTGTTGAGTGAGTGTTTAAATATATTTGTAGGAGATAATATTTTAGTGGTTCTCTTCCCCAACAAGGGTTAACACATTGAAAGATTGTTGTGGGTGAGAGTAACGGTGAAAGTTGTGTGCCTTGTCTTGGTACATGTAAGAGATAAGCTATAATAAGTGTATTTGTAAGGTTAAGACAGTAGTGTTTCTCTTCCCCAACAAAGGTTAAGGTGTTGAAAGAGTGTTGTGAGTGTGAGGTGAGTGTGAAAGCTGTGTGCCTTGCCTTGCTATGCGTTTGTATATTTCTCATAGCACTTTCCTGCCAGACCACCTGTGTGTGTGTGTGTGTGTGTGTGTGTGTGTGTGTGTGTGAGTGTGTGTGTGTGTTATATATAAAATGTAAATAAATAACTACATTTCTCGACTGATGGGAGAAACACACTTTTAAAAGGCTCTATTCAAAGTAGCACAGGTTTTTAAGGATGTTTTTATTGTTTTAGTGACAAATTAACAACATTCCCACATTACTGTCAGGAGAAACACTCATGAAAACCTCTGCTAATCATCTTTGTGGCCTTTGGAATCAGTCGTGAGAGAGAGAGAGAGAGAGAGAGAGAGAGAGAGAGAGAGAGAGCTAAACCAATTCAACTTGATATGAGAGAAAATCTAATTATCTTCCATTCCCACAGAACCGTCACCCCAAACAATGAGTGGTGGAGGGTGCGTTCTGCGTTGACAGCCAGCATGAGCGGTGACAGGAGGTGTGTGAGACGCATGACAGCTTTAGTGACAAGTTCATGCAGGCAGTGGTGCAATATTATTCCCTCAACACTCTCATTCACTTTGAGGGCTTGGAAACCACAGTGCCTTCAGATTTGTGGAGAAGTGTGTGTGTGTGTGTGTGTTTTTGATAGTTATATTAGTTGTTTAAATCATGCTGGGCTAATATCTATCCCTCTATCAATGTGTTTGTGTGTGTGTGTGTGTGTGTGTGTGTGTGTGGGTGTGTGTGTGTTAGTTATATTGTTTAAATCATGCTGGGCTAATATCTATCTCTCTATGTGTGTGTGTGTGTGTGTGTGTGTTTACCTATTGCACGAGACAGGGGAAGAGGGAAGAGGAGGAGAGGAGAGGTGCTTGGGAGATGAAAATGTATGTGTGTATGTGTGTATGAATATTTTCCCTATCATACACAAAAACACCCTTGAAATCCTATATATAATTTGCCATAGAACACGCTTACTCTCTCCCACGTGCCCACTCCCCTCTCTCCCACCCTCTCACCTCCCACACACCTGTATACCGCGTCCTGCAGCCTCAATGCACTCACCCCTTCTTTTCCAGCCATGGGTGCCTTGCCTCCTCGCACCACCACCACAAGCACCACCACTCCTGCCATCACCTACAAGGGGGAGACTGTGATGTGGCTGCAGGTGGATAGGTGAGGCATTGTTCTGGTGTTGGTGTGTGGTGTAGCATTATCTTGAAATCCACAGGCCTTCCACAGCCTTCCCACTGGTCTCCTTGTCCTGTCCTCCTCCACACAGCATCCACAGGCCTTCCACAGCCTTCCCACTGGTCTCCTTGTCCTGTCCTCCTCCACACAGCATCCACAGGCCTTCCACAGCCTTCCCACTGGTCTCCTTGTCCTGTCCTCCTCCACACAGCATCCACAGGCCTTCCACAGCCTTCCCACTGGTCTCCTTGTCCTGTCCTCCTCCACACACCATTCACAGGCCTAACCTAACCAACCTAACCTAACGTAACCTAGCCTAACCTAACTTATCCTAATCTAACCTCACACCCACAGGTTCGGAGGCCTCCAGAGAGCTGCCCAGAGTGAAGCTTGTGGTATAGAGGGACAGCTGCTGATCATCAAGCTTATGGAGTGACTGGAAGAAAGTGGGAGGAGCCTGGAAGGAGTGGTGGAGGTACAGTACTTGGAGAAAATCTCTCCGCCATGATGACTGGGTGTCTGCTGTACAGGCCACTGACCAATGGTGAAAGAGGGAGAGAGACTGGCTAATGGTGGATGAGAGAGAGAGAGAGAGAGAGAGAGAGAGAGAGAGAGAGAGAGAGAGAGAGAGAGAGAGTGTTGATAAATAATATTGGGCACAGGCTTCACCACTGGGTCGACTGTGAGGGCCGCATTCTTCTGCTAGGGAAGTAATGGCTGGTTGGTGGCCGCGGCTGTTCACACACTCTTTCTTGCTGCGGCTGGCATGCTGTTCTGTCCTCTCTTGTTCCAGGAATTGCTGTCTGAGGTGTGTGTGTATGTGTGTGTGTGTGTAGAAGCCACCATCATCATCCACAGCAGGTGATAATGATGCTTCCTGCTTTCATCGTCATTGGGGCTAGCCAGACCAACTTGGGGCTGTACTGGGGTGACGCTGTATGCCTCAGGTGGGTCTGGAGGGCTGAGATAGTGAGAAGGTAACAATTAAAAAAGGACTAGTGTACACTTAAACCATTACAAACACTATGTAATGCTGGTATACACACACAAACACTGGTTTACACATAGAGACATATATAAACACTTGCTATGGTTTGTATACTCTTAGAAACACACATAAACTCTTAATAAGTCTGGTATACACACAAACTTGTATACAAACACTAGTATATATTTAGAGACACATCCAAATCTTTGCTAAGTCTGATATAAACACACAAACTCATAAGAGATGCTGGTATATGCTTGGAAATCTATACACACATTTGGTTAGGCTAGTATACACAAATCTATACATATATTAGGAATTTATTGAATGATTGAGATGATTAGTACTCTCTCTCTCTCTCTCTCTCTCTCTCTCTCTCTCTCTCTCTCTCTCTCTCTTTCTCTCTCTCTCTCTCTCTCTCTCTCTCTCTCTCTCTCATATCCTTTGTCTATCTCAAATTTTCTCTTTTAATCTCTCCCTCTCTGTCTGTCTGTCTGTCTGTCTGTCTGTCTGTCTGTCTGTCTGTCTGTCTGTCTGTCTGTCTGTCTGTCTGTCCCACACCTCAGTACACCCTTCCTGTCTTCATACACTTTAGTACACCCTTCCTGTCTGCCCCTGGACCTTAATACACCCTGTATCACCCTTGCATCTCATTAAACTATCCCTATTTGTCCATCTCAATAAACCCTGTCTAATTTCCCTGTCCTGCTGTTTGTCTCATCTTACTACACCCTGTCTCTCCCTGCTTCTTGTTGCACCCTTCCTTTCCCCTACTCCTCAATACTCCCTTCCCACCCTGTGTCATGTGTATATATTTAAATATTTATATTCATTTGTGGCATTCTTCATGTGTTTTGGTCATTTTTGGGTGTGTTTGGGTGTGTTTTGGTCAGTTTTGGATGTGTTTTGGGATGTTTTGGGGTGTTTTGGGGTGTTTTTGTCTGTTTTGATGAGTTTGGGTGTGTTTTGAGGTGTTTTATGTGTTTTTTTTGGTATTTTTAAGGAGTTTGGGTGTGTTTTGGGTGGCTACGGGTGTGCTGTGGGTGGATAAGACTGTTTCTGGGGTGTTTAAGTGGGTGTGGATGTGTTTTGGGGTGTTTTGGATGTGTTTTGGGGTGTAGAGAGGTAGACGTGATGTGTGCAGGGTGTCTCAGTCCCTGGATGGGTGTAGGAGTGCGTGGTGGTGCTGTCTAGGTCTTGTGGTGTGGGAGTGCATGGAAAGGAACAGATAATTTAGGGCAGTTTATCATATTTAATTATTTTGTTTATTAATTTATTTACTATTATCATTATTTTTATTGTTTTTAAAGGGGGGTTAATTTTTACGTTCATCTTTTGTGTTCGGGAGTGGTTAGTGCTGTTGACAAAAAAATGGAGATCGTTTTATTTTTTAGTGTGGAAATTGTCGCAGTTTGTCAGGTGTTGATTGGTGTTGAGAGTCGCAGGTCCCGTCTAGCCCTCTGTCATAAAATGAACAATAAAGGGTTGATTTTCACCGATAGTTTATTTCCTTTAACGTAAACATGTAATGATATAGTTTTGTCTGTGTCTCCTGATGGTATGGCACTCTTGGCTAATATTTAACTAATTATATTCATGTCATTATATGAATAACTAATAACAATTCACTATCCTGCAGGTACTGTCAAGTCTATCGAAACATCAGCACGTCAATTGAGAGTCATGGATTTCAAGAGATTCCAATTTATTGCTGCTTCCTTCTCAATTTTAATAGTTCAGATAGACATTGCGTGTGGGGCACTGCTATTTACGAAGAACTGGAGGGTCACAGAAAGAAAGGGATGTTATATTCGTAATCTACGCAAAAAATAACTCTAGAAAAACAAACCACAGCATCTCTATTCATCCATTCTGTGTGTCTTCTCTCTTCTCTCTCTCTCTCTCCACTCTTAATGCTGCTGTGGGTCTCTGGGCTGGAGTACATCACAGAAAGATTGACACAGACTTATATATGAGAGGATGTTGTCTGTAACTATGCTATGGGGACATTGCAAGTTTGTGGGCTGTAGTCAATGAATAAGTGTGTCCTCTATAGCATACTTAAAAACCACACACACACACACACACACGCACACTCTCTCTCTCTCTCTCTCTCTCTCTCTCTCATCTCTCTCTCTCTCTCTCTCTCTCTCTCTCTCTCTCTCTCCTCTCTCTCTCTCCTCTCTCTCTCTCTCTCTCTCTCTCTCTCTCTCTCTCTCTCTCTCTCTCTCTCTCTCTCTCTCTCTACAGACAGACTCACTATTTCCTAACCCTTGCCTGAAACAAATGAAAAACTTTTATCCTTCTCCAATCACATTTTAATTTTCTACTGACAGTCACAATCCCACAGTATATGTAGTAAATTTCAACTTTTACTTTCAGATTACCTTGTTCATGTGCAGTCTTGCTATGTGGGCGATGAACACCTCTGGGACATGACGAGCAGATGCCCATCCAGCACAGCTCAACTTGTATGGAATCTGGACCTGGACCATCACATGAATGCCACTGCCTTTGATATGTGTTTGATATGGCTTCTATTGCTTTCAAGTCACCATCTGCCTCTGTGAAATATGGAAGATCTTACAAGCTCAAGCATAAGTATTAAGCAAGTGATAGGAATGGTGATATGAGTGTGGTGTGTCTGAATTAGCTGTCAGAGTATTGTAAATATTATTACTTAGTCTTCCCAGTTAATGAAATTAAGAACAGTTGTGAAGTTTGCTTTAAAACCCTTCATTAACTTTGCCACAAAACACTTTTACATGTTGTCAAAAGTGTGTAACTGTTATGAAGTGTGTGTATATATCATTACTACAGAAGAATCTGGAATTTCCCCTCAGATTACTTTAATGAATGAAGCTTGAGTTCACAGATGTGTGGTTTGTCAATTTCACCTGTATTCTCTCCTCTATGGCAGTCTGTTCTGGCAAAGTTTCATTTGTCAAAAGCATTACAGTTTGTAAATGGTGTGTCTTCATATGCCTTCACTAGCAATTATGAATTACACTATGGTCATGGGTTTTGTTCTTTTAATACAGTTGCCTCAAGATATTCTGAGCTTTACAATGCTGTCTTTAGTACACTGCAAGAAAATATAGAAATTTCATGTGGCAACATTTATTTTTAAAACATTATTTATTACTTTTAAAAATAGCAATGTGGGGCTTCCTTAATGCAAATAGTCTTGCCCAAAAAAACTTGTGATGTCAAACACTAACTTTTCTTAACACAGCACAACCAAAACCACTCAAAATTATGCATTAATTTTTTTTATAGAGCAACATGTGTGGAAAGTGGTACCAGAAATATTTGCATAACAAATATTTGGTTCAGGATAACAAGAAGCCGGCATTGCTCAAGCTGACCACATTTCATCCATTTATACATACTTTTTATTATTAAAGCTTATCTTGTAATTATTGCTGAAGACATTGACTCATTTATTTATTTATTTATGACTTAGAACTATGATAAAGCTATGGATTGATATAATTCCTGATTTGTTTCCATTCTTGTCTCCGCTTGTCCATCCCTGAGTGGTCAGAAGCGGTGCTCCACTGATGATGTGGAAGCCTGAGACAGCCAATCATTTAATGGGGTAGGTTACCTTTTGTCACCAGTCTTCTGTGTGTCACTACGTTTGGAAATGTTTACCTCTTCTATTTAATTTGTTTGGTTATAATAATGTTTATGGTCAATAAACTATTTATAAAACTATTTATCTGTGTCAGTATGATAAAAGCAGTTATTGTTGTTATTGTTGTTATTATTATTATTATTATTATTATTATTATTATTATTATTATTATTATTATTATTATTATTATACACATTTTCCTCCTTGTATTTAAATATTATTATTATTATTATTATTATTATTATTATTATTATTATTATTATTACACATTTTCCTCCTTGTATTTAAATATTATTATTATTATTATTATTATTATTATTATTATTATTATCATGCATTTTTCTTGTATATAAATAAAATATTGTAACTGATTATTATCTTTTTTTTATCATTCATGTAGACTCAAACTCTCTCTCTCTCTCTCTCTCTCTCTCTCTCTCTCACGAATAAAATGACTGGTGAGGAACTCTAATCATTAAAGTGCTAAAAATTCCACTAAACCACGAGAAATAAATTATTAAGCCGTTCATTGCAAGGGCCACAGTCAGAAAGTGAAAAAATAAAAAATAAAAATCCTTAAATACCGAGGCTAAGTAAAACATAAGGAATTAGACAAATGATAATTAATAAACACATAAGGAATAATTAATAAACAAAAATTAAGCCAGGAAGACCATTATAATTATTGCAAGGAGACAATATGTATGTATGTATATGTAATTCGAGGTTAAAATGGCTCAAATCTGGTCAAAAAAAAGCACATCAATAGTATGCCATAAGTGAAGGTGTTCCTCAAGGCAGGGAAGGTTGGGGGGGGGGTGGCAATGAATAGGGGAGGGGCTATGAACTATTGGGGGGGTAACAGTCCCAATGACTATTAATTAATGACGCATCCAATTTAGCGTGTGTTAATTTTCGCGTTGTGATAATCTAAAGGTTTCTCTCGCGTTTTTTTTATTATTTCTTTATTTATTTTATTTTATTTATTTATTTTATTTGGCAGGTGTTATATATATATATATATATATATATATATATATATATATATATATATATATATATATATATATATATATATATATATATATATATATATATTATATATACACGCAATTACAGATGTTTGATGATAAAAACGGATAATGCCTACATATACCGAATCTGTATTGCCACAATATATAATTTACTATGTATGTTAATATCGGAATACATGAACTGGAACTTAATTCCAGTTCATATATATATATATATATATATATATATATATATATATATATATATATATATATATATATATATATATATATATATATATATATATATATATATATATATATATATATATATCAGCATTTCATAGGTATAGAAATATGGGTAAGAAAAATATATCTGTAAAT